>NC_041382.1:7391713-7435895 GCF_002162155.2 Triticum dicoccoides | reverse complement strand
GTTGGGGATGGTAGCCGATGCAACAGGGAGAAATACTAGGTATGCACCCCCAATCTATCTTCTTAGCTTCTCGTTGGTTCTTATCTCTTGCTTCTCTCTAATGGCGACAGGGGTAGATTTGCTCCTATACCAACATCGAGGCACTCAAGGAGAAGCTCTAGAAGAAGACATGCATGGTGTTGGAAATATGCTCTAGAGGCAATAATAAAAGGATTATTATTATATTTCCTTGTTCATGATAATTGTCTTTTATTCATGCTATAATTGTGTTATCCCGAAATCGTAATACATGTGTGAATACATAGACATCAACATGTCCCTAGTAAGCCTCTAGTTGACTAGCTCGTTGATCAACAGATAGTCATGGTTTCCTGACTATGAACATTGGATGTCATTGGTAACGAGATCACATCATTAGGAGAATGATGTGATGGACAAGACCCAATCCTAAACATAGCACAAGATCGTATAGTTCGCTTGCTAGAGTTTTTCCAATGTTAAGTATCTTTTCTTTAGACCATGAGATCATGTAACTCCCGGATACCGTAGGAGTGCTTTGGGTGTACCAAACGTCACAACGTAACTGGGTGACTATAAAGGTATACTGCGGGTATCTCCGAAAGTATCTGTTGGGTTGACACGGATCAAGACTGGGATTTGTCACTCCGTATGACGGGGAGGTATCTTTGGGCCCACTCGGTAATGCATCATCATAATGAGCTCAAAGTGACCAAGTGTCTAGTCACGGGATCATGCATTACGGTAAGAGTAAAGTGACTTGCCGGTAACGAGATTGAACGAGGTATTGAGATACCGATAATCGAATCTCGGGCAAGTAACATACCGATTGACAAAGGGAATTGTATACGAGGTTGCTTGAATCCTCGACATCGTGGTTCATCCGATGAGATCATCGAGGAGCATGTGGGAGCCAACATGGGTATCCAGATCCCGTTGTTGGTTATTAACCGAAGAGTCATCTCGGTCATGTCTACATGTCTCCCGAACCCGTAGGGTCCACACACTTAAGGTTCACTGACGCTAGGGTTGTATGGATATGAGTATGCAGTAATCCGAAAGTTGTTCGGAGTCCCGTATGAGATCCCGGACGTCACGAGGAGTTCCGGAATGGTCCGGAGGTGAAGAATTATATATAGGAAGTGCAGTTTCGGCCATCGGGAGAGTTTCGGGGGTCAACGATATTGTACCGGGACCACCCGAAGGGTCCCGGGGGTCCACCAGGTGGGGCCACCCATCCCAGAGGGCCCCTGGGCTGAAGTGGGGAGGGAACCAGCCCATAGTGGGCTGGTGCACCCCCCCTTGGGCCCCCCATGCGCCTAGGGTTGGGAACCCTAGGGGAGGGGGCGCCTCCACTTGCCTTGGAGGGCACTCCTCCCCCTTGGCCGCCGCCCCCCTAGGAGATCCCATCTCCTAGGGCCGGCGCACCCCCCTAGGGGCCTATATAAAGGGGGGGGGAGGGAGGGCAGCCGCACCCTGAAGTCTTGGCGCCTCCCTCTCCCCTGCTACACCTCTCCCTCTCGCAGAAGAACGGCGAAGCCCTGCCGCGGTGACTGCTGCATCCACCACCACGCCGTCGTGCTACTGGATCTTCATCAACCTCTCCTTCCCCCTCGCTGGATCAAGAAGGAGGAGACGTCATGCTGACCGTACGTGTGTTAAACACGGAGGTGCCGTCCGTTCGGCGCTAGGATCTCTGGTGATTTGGATCACGACGAGTACGACTCCCTCATCCCCGTTCTTTGAACGCTTCCGCTCGCGATATACAAAGGTATGTAGATGCATCCAATCACTCATTGCTAGATGAACTCATAGATGGGTCTTGGTGAAAACGTAGGAATTTTTTTTGTTTTCTGCAACGTTCCCCAACAGTGGCATCATGAGCTAGGTCTATGCGTAGTTCTCTTTGCACGAGTAGAACACAATTTGTTGTGGGCGTAGATGTTGTCAACTTTCTTGCCACTACTAGTCTTATTTTGCTTCAGCGGTATTGTGGGATGAAGCGGCCCGGACCAACCTTACACGTACGCTTACACGAGGCCGATTCCACCGACTGACATGCACTAGTTGCATAAGGTGGCTGGCGGGTGTTTGTCTCTCCCACTTTAATTGGAGCGGATTCGACGAAAAGGGTCCTTATGAAGGGTAAATAGAAGTTGACAAATCACGTTGTGGCTTTACGTAGGTAAGAAAACGTTCTTGCTAGAACCCTCTTGCAGCCACGTAAAACTTGCAACAACAATTAGAGGACGTCTAACTTGTTTTTGCAGCAAGTGTTTTGTGATGTGATATGGCCAAAGTTGTGATGAATGATGAATGATATATGTGATGTATGAGATCATGTTCTTGTAATAGGAATCACGACTTGCATGTCGATGAGTATGACAACCGGCAGGAGCCATAGGAGTTGTCTTTATTTTTTGTATGACCTGCTTGTCATTGAGAAACGCCATGTAAATTACTTTACTTTATTGCTAAACGTGTTAGCCATAGTAGTAGAAGTAATAGTTGGCGAGCAACTTCATGGAGACACGATGATGGAGATCATGGTGTCATGCCGGTGACAAGATGATCATGGAGCCCCACGATGGAGATCACAGGAGCTATATGATATTGGCCATATCATGTCACTATTATTTGATTGCATGAGATGTTTATCATGTTTTTGCATCTTGTTTACTTAGAATGACGGTAGTAAATAAGATGATCCCTCATAATAATTTCAAGAAAGTGTTTCCCCTAACTGTGCGCCGTTGCGACAGTTTGTTGTTTCGAAGCACCACGTGATGATCGGGTGTGATAGATTCCAACGTTCACATACAACGGGTGTAAGACAGATTTACACATGCAAACACTTAGGTTGACTTGATGAGCCTAGCATGTACAGACATGGCCTCGGAACACAGAAGACCGAAAGGTCGAGCATGAGTTGTATAGAAGATACGATCAACATGAAGATGTTCACCGATGTTGACTAGTCCGTCTCACGTGATGATCGGACACGACCTATTTAACTCGGATCATGTTATACTTAGATGACTGGAGGGATGTCTATCTGAGTGGGAGTTCATTGAATAATTTGATAAGATGAACTTAATTATCATGAACTTAGTCTAAAATCTTTACAACATGTATTGTAGATCAAATGGCCAACGTTGTCCTCAACTTCAATGCGTTCCTAGAGAAAACCAAGCTGAAAGACGATGGCAGCAACTATACGGACTGGGTCCGGAACCTGAGGATCATCCTCATAGCTGCCAAGAAAGATTATGTCCTACAAGCACCGCTAGGTGAAGCACCCGCTCTCCCTGCAGAACAAGACGTTATGAACGCTTGGCAGACACGTACCGATGATTACTCCCTCGTTCAGTGCGGCATGCTTTACAGCTTAGAGCCGGGGCTCCAAAAGCGTTTTCAGAGACACGGAGCATATGAGATGTTCGAAGAGCTGAAAATGGTTTTTCAAGCTCATGCCCGGGTCGAGAGATATGAAGTCTCCGACAAGTTCTTCAGCTGTAAGATGGAGGAAAACAGTTCTGTCAGTGAGCACATACTCACTATGTCTGGGTTACATAACCGCTTGACTCAGCTGGGAGTTAATCTCCCGGATGACGCGGTCATTGACAGAATCCTTCAGTCGCTTCCACCGAGCTACAAGAGCTTTGTGATGAACTTCAATATGCAGGGGATGGAAAAGACCATTCCTGACGTATTTGCAATGCTGAAATCAGCAGAGGTATAAGTCAAAAAGGAACATCAAGTGTTGATGGTGAATAAAACCACTAAGTTCAAGAAAGGCAAGGGTAAGAAGAACTTCAAGAAGGACGGCAAGGGAGTTGCCGCGCCCGGTAAGCAAGCTGTCGGGAAGAAGCCAAAGAATGGACCCAAGCCCGAGACTGAGTGCTTTTATTGCAAGGGAAGTGGTCACTGGAAGCGGAACCGCCCCAAATACTTAGCGGACAAGAAGGCCGGCATCACGAAAGGTATATGTGATATACATGTAATTGATGTGTACCTTACCAGTACTCGTAGTAGCTCCTGGGTATTTGATACCGGTGCAGTTGCTCACATTTGTAACTCAAAGCAGGAGCTGCGGAATAAGCGGAGACTGGCGAAGGACGAGGTGACGATGCGCGTCGGGAATGGTTCCAAGGTCGATGTGATCGCCGTCGGCACGCTACCTCTACATTTACCTATGGGATTAGTTTTAAACCTCAATAATTGTTATTTAGTGCCAGCTTTGAACATGAACATTGTATCAGGATCTCGTTTAATTCGAGATGGCTACTCATTTAAATCTGAGAATAATGATTGTTCTATTTATATGAGAGATATGTTTTATGGTCATGCTCCAATGGTGAATGGTTTATTCTTAATGAATCTCGAGCGTAATGCTACAGATATTCATAGTGTGAATACCAAAAGATGTAAGGTTGATAATGATAGTCCCACATACTTGTGGCACTGCCGCCTTGGTCACATAGGTGTCAAACGCATGAAGAAGCTCCATGCAGATGGGCTTTTAGAGTCTCTTGATTATGAATCATTTGACACGTGCGAACCATGCCTCATGGGTAAAATGACCAAGACTCCGTTCTCAGGAACAATGGAGCGAGCAACCAACTTATTGGAAATCATACATACTGATGTGTGCGGTCCAATGAGTGTTGAGGCTCGTGGTGGCTATCGTTATGTTCTCACCCTCACTGATGACTTGACTAGATATGGGTATGTCTATTTAATGAAACACAAGTTTGAGACCTTTGAAAAGTTGAAGGAATTTCAGAGTGAGGTTGAAAATCAACGTGACAGGAAAATCAAGTTCTTGCGATCAGATCGTGGGGGAGAATACTTGAGTCATGAATTTGGCACACACTTAAGAAAATGTGGAATAGTTTCACAACTCACGCCGCCTGGAACACCTCAGCGTAATGGTGTGTCCGAACGTCGTAATCGCATTCTATTAGATATGATGCGATCTATGATGTCTCTTACCGATTTACCGCTATCATTTTGGGGCTATGCTTTAGAGACTGCCGCATTCACTTTAAATAGGGCTCCGTCGAAATCCGTTGAGACAACACCATATGAATTATGGTTTGGGAAGAAACCTAAGCTGTCGTTTCTAAAAGTTTGGGATGCGATGCTTATGTCAAGAAATTTCAACCTGAAAAGCTCGAACCCAAGTCAGAAAAATGCGTCTTCATAGGATACCCTAAAGAAACTATTGGGCATACCTTCTACCTCAGATCCAAAGGCAAGATCTTTGTTGCCAAGAATGGATCCTTTCTAGAGAAAGAGTTTCTCTCGAAAGAAGTAAGTGGGAGGAAAGTAGAACTTGATGAAGTATTACCTCTTGAACCGGAAAGTGGCGCGACTCAAGAAAATGTTCCTGAGGTGCCTGCACCGACTAGAGAGGAAGTTAATGATGATGATCATGAAACTCCAGATCAAGTTGCTACTGAACTTCGTAGGTCCACAAGGACACGTTCCGCACCAGAGTGGTATGGCAACCCTGTCTTGGAAATCATGTTGTTAGACAACGGTGAACCTTCGAACTATGAAGAAGCGATGGCGGGCCCGGATTCCGACAAATGGCTGGAAGCCATGAAATCCGAGATAGGATCCATGTATGAAAACGAAGTATGGACTTTGACTGACTTGCCCGATGATCGGCGAGCCATAGAAAATAAATGGATCTTTAAGAAGAAGACAGACGCGGATGGTAATGTGACCATCTATAAAGCTCGGCTTGTCGCTAAGGGTTATCGACAAGTTCAAGGGGTTGACTACGATGAGACTTTCTCAACTGTAACGAAGCTGAAGTCCGTCAGAATCATGTCAGCAATTGCCGCATTCTATGATTATGAGATATGGCAAATGGACGTCAAAACGGCATTCCTTAATGGTTTCCTTAAGGAAGAATTGTATATGATGCAGCCGGAAGGTTTTGTCGATCCTAAGAATGCTGACAAGGTGTGCAAGCTCCAACGCTCGATTTATGGGCTGGTGCAAGCATCTCGGAGTTGGAATATTCGCTTTGATGAGATGATCAAAGCATTTGGGTTTATGCAGACTTATGGAGATGCCTGCGTTTATAAGAAAGTGAGTGGGAGCTTTGTAGCATTTCTCATATGATATGTAGATGCCATACTTTTGATGGGAAATGATATAGAGCTTTTGGACATCATTAAGGCCTATTTGAATAAGAGTTTTTCAATGAAGGACCTTGGAGAAGCTGCTTATATATTAGGCATCAAGATCTATAGAGATAGATCAAGACGCCTCATAGGTCTTTCACAAAGCACATACATTGATAAGATATTGAAGAAGTTCAATATGGATCAGTCTAAGAAGGGGTTCTTGCATGTGTTGCAAGGTGTGAAATTGAGCTCAGCTCAATGTCCGACCACGGCAGAAGATATAGAAGAGATGAGTGTCATCCCCTATGCCTCAGCCATAGGGTCTATTATGTATGCCATGCTATGTACCAGACCTGATGTAAACCTTGTCGTAAGTTTGGTAGGTAGGTACCAAAGTAATCCCGGAAGGAACACTGGACATCGGTCAAGAATATCTTGAAGTACCTGAAAAGGACTAAGGAAATGTTTCTCGTTTATGGAGGTGATGAAGAGCTCGTCGTAAAGGGTTACGTTGACGCTAGCTTCGACACAGATCTGGATGACTCTAAGTCACAAACCGGATACGTGTATATTTTGAATGGTGGGACAGTAAGCTGGTGCAGTTGCAAGCAGAGCGTCGTGGCGGGATCTACATGTGAAGCGGAGTACATGGCAGCCTCGGAGGCAGCACATGAAGCAATTTGGGTGAAGGAGTTCATCACCGACCTAGGAGTCATACCCAATGCGTCAGGGCCGATCAAACTCTTCTGTGACAACACTGGAGCTATTGCACTTGCCAAGGAGCCCAGGTTTCACAAGAAGACCAGGCACATCAAGCGTTGCTTCAACTCCATTCGTGAAAATGTTCAAGATGGAGACATAGATATTTGTAAAGTACATACGGACCTGAATGTAGCAGATCCATTGACTAAACCTTTCCCTAGAGCAAAACATGATCAACACCAGAATTCCATGGGTGTTCGATTCATCACAATGTAACTAGATTATTGACTCTAGTGCAAGTGGGAGACTGTTGGAAATATGCCCTAGAGGCAATAATAAAAGGATTATTATTATATTTCCTTGTTCATGATAATTGTCTTTTATTCATGCTATAATTGTGTTATCCGGAAATCGTAATACATGTGTGAATACATAGACACCAACATGTCCCTAGTAAGCCTCTAGTTGACTAGCTCGTTGATCAACAGATAGTCATGGTTTCCTGACTATGGACATTGGATGTCATTGATAACGAGATCACATCATTGGGAGAATGATGTGATGGACAAGACCCAATCCTAAACATAGCACGAGATCGTATAGTTCGTTTGCTAGAGTTTTTCCAATGTCAAGTATCTTTTCCTTAGACCATGAGATCGTGTAACTCCCGGATACCGTAGGAGTGCTTTGGGTGTACCAAACGTCACAAGTAACTGGGTGACTATAAAGGTATACTGCGGGTATCTCCGAAAGTATCTGTTGGGTTGACACGGATCAAGACTGGGATTTGTCACTCCGTATGACGGAGAGGTATCTCTGGGCCCACTCGGTAATGCATCATCATAATGAGCTCAAAGTGACCAAGTGTCTGGTCACGGGATCATGCATTACGGTACGAGTAAAGTGACTTGCCAGTAACGAGACTGAACGAGGTATTGGGATACCAATGATCGAATCTCGGGCAAGTAACATACCGATTGACAAAGGGAATTGTATACGAGGTTGCTTGAATCCTCGACATCGTGGTTCATCCGATGAGATCATCGAGGAGCATGTGGGAGCCAACATGGGTATCCAGATCCCGCTGTTGGTTATTGACCGGAGAGTTATCTCGGTCATGTCTACATGTCTCCCGAACCCGTAGGGTCCACACACTTAAGGTTTGGTGACGCTAGAGTTGTATGGATATGAGTATGCAGTAATCCAAAAGTTGTTCGGAGTCCCGGATGAGATCCCGGACGTCACGAGGAGTGGTCCGGAGGTGAAGAATTATATATAGGAAGTGCAGTTTCGGCCATCGGGAGAGTTTCGGGGGTCAACGGTATTGTACCGGGACCACCAGAAGGGTCCTAGGGGTCCACCGGGTGGGGCCACCCATCCCGGAGGGCCCCTGGGCTGAAGTGGGGAGGGAACCGGCCCATAGTGGGCTGGTGCGCCCCCCCTTGGCCCCCCATGCGCCTAGGGTTGGGACGCCTCCACTTGCCTTGGGGGGCACTCCTCCCCCTTGGCCGCCGCCCCCTAGGAGATCCCATCTCCTAGGGCCGGCGCACCCCCCTAGGGGCCTATATAAAGGGGGGGGGAGGGCAGCCGCACCCTGAAGTCTTGGCGCCTCCCTCTCCCTGCTACACCTCTCCCTCTCGCAGAAGAACGACGAAGCCCTGCTGCGGTGACTGCTGCATCCACCACCACGCCGTCGTGCTGCTGGATCTTCATCAACCTCTCCTTCCGCCTCGCTGGATCAAGAAGGAGAAGACGTCACGCTGACCGTACGTGTGTTGAACGCGGAGGTGCCGTCCGTTCGACGCTAGGATCTCCGGTGCTTTGGATCACGACGAGCCCGACTCCCTCATCCCCGTTCTTTGAACGCTTCCGCTCGCGATCTACAAAGGTATGTAGATGCATCCGATCACTCGTTGCTAGATGAACTCATAGATGGATCTTGGTGAAAACGTAGGAATTTTTTTTTTTCTGCAACGTTCCCCAACACATGGAAGTGTCCTCCAAGCAACTCAAGCACTGTAAAATGGCTCGCGACCACCATCATAACTAGAGTAATCTACTGGAATCTAAGATCTAGAGTCATTTTCCCTAACATAAGTCCCCTTGACTTCACGAGCTTTTCGTGACAAAGTTTTCCTCAAAAGATTAAGATCTGGTCATAACAGTAACTAGATTGTTTATTTTTACTATTAGCTCTACTCCCGCCACCATACTTCCTTCCTTTGAGATATTGCGTTCAACTTTCTTCGTGGAAGAATCTCTTACAGTATCTTTCAACTTTGAAGCATCAACTCTTGGTGGATGACAAAAATATGAATTAGCACTAAATTGCAATTTTTCGTGTAGCAACTGTAAATGGAAACAAAAGAAGGGCTAGCCAAAAACAACAACATCGAAGCTCTAAACTCAGATTGAATTAATTGTTTTTTACTTGTAAAATAAATTGCACTATTATGTGTTGTATCTCCAATAAGTTTTATAGGTGATATGATATTTTATTGATTTTTTTACCTATAGATAACTTTGTCCAAGTCGAGTCTTCACTTTGGTCCTGTTAGCCCATTTAGGATTGTCATTGTCCAGACCATGGATGTAGGGGTAAAGAAGCCACACACATGTTCTCCAACGGTGCATCCTTCAACTCTGCACTGCCCTTGGGGGGGAAGATAGAGGAGTCTTTGAGCGGAAGAAAGAAACGACGGGAGGGCTATGAGTGGTAAGGCAGGGACACATGGACGAGTTTTTAAAATGCATTCAAAAATTTTATTTTTTACATACGAACATTTTTAATATGTGAACAATTTTATAATTACTTACGTTTGGGAAAAAATGCATCAAACATTGTTTTTAGTTACATGAACAAGTTTAAAAATGTCTCGAACATTGTTTCTAATTACATGCACGTTATTTAAAAATGCATCAAACACTGCTTTGAGTTACACTAGATAATTGCCACTTCGTTCCAACTGGCAACTGGTGTAAATATACTATAGTATTTTAGCCCATGATTACCTTCCATATTAGTGATTGTATAAATTTGTTTATCAAATCATGCATGGGATTTACCTACCTAATTGTATTTAGTATTTTATTTGGTAAGAATTTATTGTCTTGCCAAAAAATATATAATTTGGTAAGTTAATAAGTCATCAAACCGAGAGGGAAGGGGAAATGTTGGAAGAAAGACGACGTGGACGACAGAAGCTTACGTTTTAAGTAGGACAGGAGGGATGAACAATTTTAACAACGTGCCGAACACCTTTTCTAATTACACGAACATTCATTGAAAAATGTATCGACCACTTTTTAAAATATGTGGTTTTAGTAAAAAATGTGTCAAACACCTTTTCTAATTAGATGAACACTCTTTCAAAAAATGCATAGAACACTTCTTAAAATACATGATTTTAGTAAAAATGTGGCAAACACTTTTTCCAATTACATGAACATTCTTTCATAAATGCATCGATCACTTTTTTAAATATGTGGTTTTAGAAAAATGTGCCAAACACTTTGATATTCTGAATTGTTTTAAAGAAGGAAAACAGGAAACAAATATGGAAAATACGAAAAAAACACTTGGGCGCCCAATCCCGCATATGGGCCGGCACATGAGGGGCGCGCGAGAGAGGAGTGAGTGCACGCTGGCATGTGGGTCACTTGTCGGAGCTTGAGAGTTCTCTCTTTGGCTAAAAAAACAAAACTTGAGATTTTTCTCTTTTTTCGTAGATCCATTTATTCAAAATGTTTTATATCTTAAAACCGTGTGTCCATATCTCAAACCGTTTTCACATTTTGATTCCCCACGTCGAGTTTTTTAAAACTAGATCCTATGTTGATAGTTTTTGACGAACATTTTTTCCACGAAAAAAACTCGAACCGGGAGTACTTTTGTCCTTTCTAAAAGAGGCACAATTGTGCCTCTCGCGGAAGCAAATCCGTGCTTCCAAAGAAGTAAATGTGTGCCTCTCGTGGGAGAAAAATAAATGAAAATACATATGTTTTTTCGTTTCTGAGAGGCATGATTGTGCCTCTCGCGGAAGCAAATCCGCTCTTCTCGTGGAAGGGGAAAAAACACTCTTTTTTCGTTTCAAAGAGACACGACTATGCCTCCCACGAAAGCAAATCCGTGCCTCCACGAAAGAAAAAAAAGATGCGTTTTCCGGTTTTGAGGGGCACGACAGTGCCTCTCGTGGAAGGAAAATAAAATGAGTTTTTTTGTGTAATTTTTTTTCGTTTTTTCCAAAACCTAAGATAGACCAGGGGAAAGCCGAAAAACTAGAAAACCCATCTAAAAAGCGGAAACACGTGAGAAAAATTAAAAAAACAAAAAATAAGAGAAAGCGCCTAGAGCGCGACATGTGGCGGCGGCTGCGAGCGCATCAAGTGGCGCACTCTCAGCCTACCCCTGGTGACCCTTGTAGGGGCTCCCGAAGGAGTACTCCTACATTAGTTGCTCTCGCGAAATAGGAGCTCCCTATGGGTCCTCCTATTTGACGACCGCTCAACAGAAAGCCAACCAAGCGCCCCCTTTTGGGCCGACCCATGTGCATGGCGGGGTGCCCATTTTCTTTCATTTTTATGTTTCTTCTTTCTTTTCCTTTTCTTCTTTAGTTACTGGACGGTGCTCCGCAAGTTGTTGTGGGACTATTTGCAACATATTTCAATGATGTTCATTGTATGAAACATGGATATTTGGAGTAATAATATAAGAGCTAAAATTGAAAATATATGTGTTTCGTTGTGTTTGATTCTTTTACATCTGTAAAATATTTGTTAGATATAACTAACATAATATTATGAAAATTCTCGAAACTGATGCACATCTTTAGAAATTGCTGATTTGTCTTCGAATTTGATGCAGAAATTTTAATTTCTTAAAAAAATTACATTTCATGAACATTTTTAGAAATTGATGAACATTTTTTGAATTTGACAAACAAAAAACTGTCTCAAATTTGAAAAAATGTTCTCAAAATAAAAGACAAAAGAAAAAATAATTAATAAAATGAAAAGTAAAAGCAAAGATAAAACAAAAATAAAAAAAAGAAACGAAAAATGACAAAAAAAACCCAAAAAGAAATGGAAAACAAACCCGGTCTGCGAAGGTAACGGAACATTCCCCAAACCCGAAGAGTGATCCTGCGTTACGTGGGCCGTCCCAAAATTTACCTGGTGCGTATTTGGTCGATAACTGTTGCACCAGGTAAAATCAAATTTACCTGGTGCGTATTTGGTCGATAAATGATGGGCAATAGGTTTGTCTCAAAAAAAAACATGGGCAATAGGTTGGCGCAGTTAATTCTTTGCTGCATTCTTCGTTCACTATGGTTGTTCGTTCATCATTTGTTTTATTTCTTTTAGAACTTTAATTATATTTTGAAAGGGAAAATATCGTACTTCAAAAAACTAAAAAAGGGATTTTTAACACAGTGTAATTATTTTATTATCATAACTTACAAAAAAGTTGATAGCTTTCAAAAAAATGCCTCTTATATTTATAAAATGTTCACGCATTTCATAACATGTACATTATGTTTTTTTAAATGTTCTGAAATATTTTTCTTATTTTTTTGAGACAAAAGTATTGTTGTAATTAAGAAAAATGTTTCAAGTGTATAATAAAAATGTGTGATGCATGCGAGAAAAAGTAGACATCAAAACATATAAATTAAAATAATGGACATGACATTTTTAAAACTTCTATAATTTTTTAGATATATAATAAAAATGTAAAATGTGTATGAAAATAATAGAAATCAAAACATATATTTGGAAAAAAAATGTTCATAATCTATACCTACTAATAAATGGATTGCTTCTGCCTGTTCACAATCAGTATTTCTACAGAAAACACACTTCCGTTTCTATAATTAACCCGTAGTCCATCTAGAACAAATAATTTTTTAGATGCCCATTTCTTTTAAACCCTAACTCCAACTTTAACATGTTATATATGAAATTTGATTAGAAAAATGGGACGAATATGAATATGATGTTATTTTACCCGTTAAATATTTTTTACATGTTGTTTAGGTTGCAATCTTAATAAATAGCACACGATCCATCCTTCTATTGTACCAACACCGACCCGGATTGCAATGAACACCTCATCAAAGCCAAATTGGAGACGTAAGAAACCGTCGACAACCGTGCATGTACGCCTCAGTAAAATGTTGCATAAATAACAGATTTCTCATCTTATGCCTAGAGAGAGAGAGAGAGAGAGAGAGAGAGAGAGAGAGAGACGCCTCGGCAAGCCCATTGGGGTCTTAGTCATGGTTATTGTATTAGGACCATGCGGTATTTTTCTTCTCATGTTGCAACACACAGCCTTTTTTGCTAGTGTATTATGAACATTTGAAAACATATATAATTTTTTTTGCAGATGCATACCAAAAATGTGAAATGTGTATGCAAAAAAGTAGATATCAAAATATTAATTTGAAAAAATAGTAATCATGTATGTAGAAAATTTTGAACATGTATAAAAAATGTTTTGTATGTATACCAAATTGTACAAGATGTACAAAAATAATAGACATAAAAATATATATTAGAAAAAATGTTAATCATGTATTAAAAATAATCTTCAAGTACACGAAAAATGTACGATGTGTAAGAAAAAAGTAAGTATGTGCTGAAAAGAAGAAAAGGAAAAAAAGGAAAAAAGTAGAAAACTAAAGAAAGAAAGGAAGAAAACTGAAGAGAGAAAGCAAAAGAAAACAAGAAAACCGTAGAAATACCAGTGCAAAATATAAAAAGAAACCAAGAAAAAAAGGAGAAAGCAAAAAAGAATCGAAAAAAACTAGACAAGGACCTTGAAACTGCGAAAAGACAAAGAAAATTAGTGAAAAAGCAAAGAAAAGAAAATAAAATAACTGAGCGTAGTGAACTATAGGGACATGAGTGAACTACAATAGCATGAGCGAGCTGCACTAACGGGCCGTTCCATATGCAGGCATGCTTCAGGCGAGATGGATGCTATACTTGCTTTGAGCAAAATATAGAATTCCCTCTATCCTATATTCCGGAAAAGACAAAGTTTGTGCGTTTGAAAACAATATGCATATTTTTGAATATATTTGAAAAATAAAGCCAAAGGTTTAATAAAATCTCTGTGGATTTAAAAATTGTTCACATATTTTAAAAGTATACTAATGTACATACATATTTTATGATTATTTTTTCGTGATTTTTGAAAGTATTTGATGGATTTTTATAAGTGTACATTAAGTTCTTAGAAATGTTCGTGAAGGATGATAGATACACGATTTGTTAGAAAACCTAGAGTTAGAAGGCCGGCAAAAAAACACACCTGAAATGGACCTGTTCGTCACAAGAGTGCACGCGCGCAGTTTGTATTATTTAGACACTATCTCTTCCTGACTAAGCTATTATTAAAGCAAGGAACATTTCTTGTTCCCCTCTTCATCCACAACCATCTCTCTATACCTCAATTGAACTCTGCATGACCGCAACCCCTACCTCCCTGCTATGGTGGACAACTGCACGACATGAGACATAGAGAACGACAACTATGCCAGGAGGTACACCAACCCGACGTTACACGCCCCCATAGCTCTTGCTCTTGTCTTGGCCTTGCACAACATCGAGCCGAAACGATGACGCACCATCTTGTCCCTAGTACTCGAGATTCGACCATGGTATTAGACATGGATGTTGTTCGAGGCGAAGGGCAGGGACGACAAACGGAGATGGTAGGCGACGCAGCGGGATATGATGGGAGGTGCAATGGATGAAGGCCGATGATGGGAAGTTGACTATGGGAAGGATGGAGAGGCTAGTTGTGGCGGTTAACAGAGAGGTCGACTGAGACGACAGAAGATGGGGAAGCTAGGTGGAGAGGCGAAGGCTAGCGACCGGGGGTAGGGGGAGGGGGAGTGGAGGTCTCCTCCAACATCCACATATCCCAATAGGTATCACTAGCAGAAAACTATTTATAGGTGGGGTCACATTACTGGCGGGTGCACTCTATCGTCTGCCTTGATTAATCTGTCCACTTACCAAAGGAAGGCCCAATGTCATGGCCGCCATTGGTACTTGAGGTGCTAGTGGGGGACACAAATATGTGCCCACCACAGGTAGTTTGGGCCATTGGTGGAAATACCAGTGGCAGATTCTTTTTGCCGGCCCACCACTGGTATTTTTAGCAATTTCTTTTGTAATCTTAGGGTTTTACTATTTTATGTATAGCGTTACGATCCAATTTTTTTCTACGTTAAGGGTACATAATTGGAAGTTCCATGAAATTTTTTGGCACCTATTAGGGTTAATTTATTCTTTAGGGCATTAAATGAGTTTCAAAGTATTTAATGGAGGTAAATGGGTTTTGAAATATAAAAATGTGGAAATCCAATCTGATATATATGACACTTCTCATAGTGCAATGATATGACCTCTAAGCAGAATGTACAACATCAGTTCGGGCATCGGAGAAGGTTGGACCAATGAGTTTGGAGAAGATCAAAACCTTCTTTAAGCGTTAGTGAGTCCACATGCCTTGCATCATTGTACAAGTTTGCCAAGCTGTGGTTGCAGTGTTTGGCCCAGAGTAGTTGAGAGAATTAGATGTCGCGAATACAGCCTGGTTGTAGGCGATCAATGAATCGAGAGGTTTTCCAGTAATACTTGATGGCATAGATTGTATGCAGTGAAAGTGGGAAAATGTCCATTTGCTTGGCAGGGACAATATATGGGGCATGTTAAAGCTTGCATGGTCATACTTGAAGCTGTGCCATCACAAGATCTCTGAATTTGGCACTCCTTTTTCGGCATGGCAGGCTCACACCGTTACATCAACGTGATTCCATGATTTCCGATGTTTAGAAGGCTTGCATAAGGCAACAGGTCAGAGGTCAACTTTGAGATCAATGGCCACCACTACAACAAGGATATTACCTAGATGATGGTATCTATCATCAGTGGTCAACTCTTGTGAAGACAATCTCCAAGCCGGTAGGAGAGAAGATTTTATGTGTGCTTTTCGTGTGCTCCAATTTTGATGGACTATCGTTCGACACCCTACTAGAACATGGACCACAAAGAAGACATGAGAGGTGATGACGGATTGTGTGATCATGCACAACATGATCGTAGAGGATAAGCGTGATGACAACAACTTCAACCAACGGTTTGATTTTCAGGGGGGGAATATTGAGTCTAAGCATGAACTGACAACATTTGCACAGTTCACCCAATTTCATACAGAAATACGTGCTTAGATATCTCACATCCAACTTCATAATGTTTTGGTTGAGCATATGTGAACTCATCTTGGCAATCAATAGATTGTTGGGGAACGTTGCAGAAAACAAAAAAATTTCCTACGTTTTGACCAAGATCCATCTATGAGTTCATCTAGCAACGAGTGATCGGATGCATCTACATACCTTTGTAGATCGTGAGCGGAAGCGTTCAAAGAACGGGGATGAGGGAGTCGTACTCGTCGTGATCCAAATCACCAAAGATCCTAGCGTTGAACGGACGGCACCTCCGCGTTCAACACACGTACGGTCAGCGTGACGTCTCCTCCTTCTTGATCCAGCAAGGGGGAAGGAGAGGTTGATGAAGATCCAACAGCACGACGGCGTGGTGGTGGATGCAGCAGTCACCGCAGCAGGGCTTCGCCGTTCTTCTGCGAAAGGGAGAGGTGTAGCAGGGGAGAGGGAGGCGCCAAGACTTCAGGATGTGGCTGCCCTCCCTCCCCCCCTTTATATAGGCCCCCTAGGGGGTGCGCCGGCCCTAGGAGATGGGATCTCCTAGGGGGGCGGCGGCCAAGGGGGAGGAGTGCCCCCCAAGGAAAGTGGAGGCGCCCCCTCCCCTAGGGTTCCCAACCCTAGGTGCATGGGGGGCCCAAGGGGGGGGGGTGCACCAGCCCACTATGGGCTGGTTCCCTCCCAACTTCAGCCCATGGGGCCCTCCGAGATGGGTGGCCCCACCCGGTGGACCCCCGGGACCCTTTCGGTGGTCCCGGTAAAATACCGTTGACCCCCAAAACTCTCCCGATGGCCGAAACTGCACTTCCTATATATAATTCTTCACCTCCGGACCATTCGGAACTCTTCGTGACGTCCGGGATCTCATCCGGGACTCCGAACAACTTTTGGATTACTGCATACTCATATCCATACAACCCTAGCGTCACCGAACCTTAAGTGTGTAGACCCTACGGGTTCGGGAGACATGTAGACATGATCGAGACGACTCTCCGGTCAATAACCAACAGCGGGATCTGGATACCCATGTTGGCTCCCACATGCTCCTCGGTGATCTCATCGGATGAACCACGATGTCGAGGATTCAAGCAACCCCGTATACAATTCCCTTTGTCAATCGGTATGTTACTTGCTCGAGATTCGATCGTCGGTATCCCAATACCTCGTTCAATCTCATTACCGGCAAGTCGCTTTACTCGTACCGTAATGCATGATCCCATGACCATACACTTGGTCACTTTGAGCTCATTATGATGATGCATTACCGAGAGGGCCCAGAGATACCTCTCCGTCATACGGAGTGACAAATCCCAGTCTTGATCCGTGTCAACCCAACAGATACTTTCGGAGATACCCGCAGTATACCTTTATAGTCACCCAGTTATGTTGTGACGTTTGGTACACCCAAAGCACTCCTACGGTATCCGGGAGTTACACGATCTCATGGTCTAAGGAAAAGATACTTGACATTGGAGAAACTCTAGCAAACGAACTATACGATCTTGTGCTATGTTTAGGATTGGGTCTTGTCCATCACATCATTCTCCCAATGCTGTGTTCTCGTTATCAATGACATCCAATGTCCATAGTCAGGAAACCATGACTATCTGTTGATCAATGAGCTAGTCAACTAGAGGCTTACTAGGGACATGTTGGTGTCTATGTATTCACACATGTATTACGATTTCCGAATAACAAAATTATAGCATGAATAAAAGACAATTATCATGAACAAGGAAATATAATAATAATCCTTTTATTATTGCCTCTAGGGCATATTTCCAACAGTCTCCCACTTGCACTAGAGTCAATAATCTAGTTACATTGTGATGAATCGAACACCCATGGAATTCTGGTGTTGATCATGTTTTGCTCTAGGGAGAGGTTTAGTCAACGGATCTGCTATATTCAGGTCCGTATGTACTTTACAAATATCTATGTCTCCATCTTGAACATTTTCACGAATGGAGTTGAAGCGACGCTTGATGTGCCTGGTCTTCTTGTGAAACCTGGGCTCCTTGGCAAGTGCAATAGCTCCAGTGTTGTCACAGAAGAGTTTGATCGGCCCCGACGCATTGGGTATGACTCCTAGGTCGGTGATGAACTCCTTCACCCAAATTGGTTCATGCGCTGCCTCCGAGGCTGCCATATACTCCGCTTCACATGTAGATCCCGCCAGCTTACAACCGCACCAGCTTACTGCCCCACCATTCAAAATATACACGTATCCGGTTTGTGACTTAGAGTCATCCAGATCTGTGTCAAAGCTAGCGTCAATGTAACCCTTTACGACGAGCTCTTCGTCACCTGCATAAACGAGAAACATTTCCTTAGTCCTTTTCAGGTACTTCAGGATATTCTTGACCGCTGTCCAGTGTTCCTTGCCGGGATTACTTTGGTACCTACCTACCAAACTTACGGCAAGGTTTACATCAGGTCTGGTACACAGCATGGCATACATAATAGACCCTATGGCTGAGGCATAGGGGATGACACTCATCTCTTCTATATCTTCTGTCGTGGTCGGATATTGAGCTGAGCTCAATTTCACACCTTGCAACACAGGCAAGAACCCCTTCTTAGACTGATCCATATTGAACTTCTTCAATATCTTATCAAGGTATGTGCTTTGTGAAAGACCTATGAGGCGTCTTGATCTATCTCTATAGATCTTGATGCCTAATATATAAGCAGCTTCTCCAAGGTCCTTCATTGAAAAACTCTTATTCAAGTAGGCCTTAATGCTATCCAAAAGCTCTATATTATTTCCCATCAAAAGTATGTCATCTACATATAATATGAGAAATGCTACAGAGCTCCCACTCACTTTCTTGTAAACGCAGGCTTCTCCATAAGTCTGCATAAACCCAAATGCTTTGATCATCTCATCAAAGCGAATGTTCCAACTCCGAGATGCTTGCACCAGCCCATAAATCGAGCGTTGGAGCTTGCACACCTTGTCAGCATTCTTAGGATCGACAAAACCTTCCGGCTGCATCATATACAATTCTTCCTTAAGGAAACCATTAAGGAATGTCGTTTTGATGTCCATTTGCCATATCTCATAATCATAGAATGTGTCAATTGCTAACATGATTCGGACGGACTTCAGCTTCGCTATAGGTGATAAAGTCTCATCGTAGTCAACCCCTTGAACTTGTCGATAACCCTTAGCGACAAGCCGAGCTTTATAGATGGTCACATTACCATCCGCGTCTGTCTTCTTCTTAAAGATCCATTTATTTTCTATGGCTCGCCGCTCAACGGGCAAGTCAGTCAAAGTCCATACTTCGTTTTCATACATGGATCCTATTTCGGATTTCATGGCTTCCAGCCATTTGTCGGAATCCGGGCCCGCCATCTCTTCTTCATAGTTCGAAGGTTTACCATTGTCTAACAACATGATTTCCAAGACAGGGTTGCCGTACCACTCTGGTGCGGAACGTGTCCTTGTGGACCTACGAAGTTCAGTAGCAACTCGATCTGAAGTTTCATGATCATCATCATTAACTTCCTCTCTAGTCGGTGCAGGCACCTCAGGAACATTTTCTTGAGTCGCGCCACTTTCCGGTTCAAGAGGTAATACTTCATCAAGTTCTACTTTCCTCCCACTTACTTCTTTCGAGAGAAACTCTTTCTCTAGAAAGGATCCATTCTTGGCAACAAAGAACTTGCCTTCGGATCTGAGGTAGAAGGTATACCCAATAGTTTCTTTAGGGTATCCTATGAAGACGCATTTTTCCGACTTGGGTTCGAGCTTTTCAGGTTGAAGTTTCTTGACATAAGCATCGCATCCCCAAACTTTTAGAAACGACAGCTTAGGTTTCTTCCCAAACCATAATTCATACAGTGTCGTCTCAACGGATTTTGACAGAGCCCTATTTAAAGTGAATGCGGCAGTCTCTAAAGAATAGCCCCAAAATGATAGCGGTAAATCGGTAAGAGACATCATAGATCGCGCCATATCTAATAGAGTGCGATTACGACGTTCGGACACACCATTACGCTGAGGTGTTCCAGGCGGCGTGAGTTGTGAAACTATTCCACATTTTCTTAAGTGTGTGCCAAATTCGTGACTCAAGTATTCTCCCCCACGACCTGATCGCAAGAACTTGATTTTCCTGTCACGTTGATTCTCAAACTCACTCTGAAATTCCTTGAACTTTTCAAAGGTCTCAGACTTGTGTTTCATTAAATAGACATACCCATATCTACTCAAGTCATCACTAAGGGTGAGAACATAACGATAGCCACCGCGAGCCTCAACACTCATTGGACCGCACACATCAGTATGTATGATTTCCAATAAGTTGGTTGCTCGCTCCATTGTTCCTGAGAATGGAGTCTTGGTCATTTTACCCATGAGGCATGGTTCGCACATGTCAAATGATTCGTAATCAAGAGACTCTAAAAGCCCATCTGCATGGAGCTTCTTCATGCGTTTGACACCTATGTGACCAAGGCGGCAGTGCCACAAGTATGTGGGACTATCATTATCAACCTTACATCTTTTGGTATTCACACTATGAATATGTGTAGCATTACGCTCGAGATTCATTAAGAATAAACCATTCACCATCAGAGCATGACCATAAAACATATCTCTCATATAAATAGAACAATCATTATTCTTGGATTTAAATGAGTAGCCATCTCGAATTAAATGAGATCCTGATACAATGTTCATGCTCAAAGCTGGCACTAAATAATAATTATTGAGGTTTAAAACTAATCCCGTAGGTAAATGTAGAGGTAGCGTGCCGACGGCGATCACATCGACCTTGGAACCATTCCCGACGCGCATCGTCACCTCGTCCTTCGCCAGTCTCCGCTTATTCCGCAGCTCCTACTTTGAGTTATAAATGTGAGCAACTGCACCGGTATCAAATACCCAGGAGCTACTACGAGTACTGGTAAGGTACACATCAATTACATGTATATCACATATACCTTTCGTGATGCCGGCCTTCTTGTCCGCTAAGTATTTGGGGCAGTTCCGCTTCCAGTGACCACTTCCCTTGCAATAAAAGCACTCAGTCTCGGGCTTGGGTCCATTCTTTGGCTTCTTCCCGACAGCTTGCTTACCGGGTGCGGCAACTCCCTTGCCGTCCTTCTTGAAGTTCTTCTTACCCTTGCCTTTCTTGAACTTAGTGGTTTTATTCACCATCAACACTTTATGTTCCTTTTTAACTTCTACCTCTGCTGATTTCAGCATTGCAAATACTTCAGGAATGGTCTTTTCCATCCTCTGCATATTGAAGTTCATCACAAAGCTCTTGTAGCTCGGTGGAAGCGACTGAAGGATTCTGTCAATGACCGCGTCATCCGGGAGATTAACTCCCAGCTGAGTCAAGCGGTTATGTAACCCAGACATAGTGAGTATGTGCTCACTGACAGAACTGTTTTCCTCCATCTTACAGCTGAAGAACTTGTCGGAGACTTCATATCTCTCGACCCGGGCATGAGCTTGAAAAACCATTTTCAGCTCTTCGAACATCTCATATGCTTCGTGTCTCTCAAAACGCTTTTGAAGCCCCGGCTCTAAGCTGTAAAGCATGCCGCACTGAACGAGGGAGTAATCATCGGTACGTGTCTGCCAAGCGTTCATAACGTCTTGTTCTGCAGGGAGATCAGGTGCTTCACCTAGCGGTGCTTGTAGGACATAATCTTTCTTGGCATCTATGAGGATGATCCTTAGGTTCCGGACCCAGTCCGTATAGTTGCTGCCATCGTCTTTCAGCTTGGTTTTCTCTAGGAACGCGTTGAAGTTGAGGACAACGTTGGCCATTTGATCTACAATACATGTTGTATAGATTTTAGACTAAGTTCATGATAATTAAGTTCATCTTATCAAATTATTCAATGAACTCCCACTCAGATAGACATCCCTCCAGTCATCTAAGTATAACATGATCCGAGTTAAATAGGCCGTGTCCGATCATCATGTGAGACGGACTAGTCAACATCGGTGAACATCTTCATGTTGATCGTATCTTCTATACGACTCATGCTCGACCTTTCGGTCTTCTGTGTTCCGAGGCCATGTCTGTACATGCTAGGCTCGTCAAGTCAACCTAAGTGTTTGCATGTGTAAATCTGTCTTACACCCGTTGTATGTGAACGTTGGAATCTATCACACCCGATCATCACGTGGTGCTTCGAAACAACAAACTGTCGCAACGGCGCACAGTTAGGGGAAACACTTTCTTGAAATTATTATGAGGGATCATCTTATTTACTACCGTCGTTCTAAGTAAACAAGATAAAAAAACATGATAAACATCTCATGCAATCAAATAATAGTGACATGATATGGCCAATATCATATAGCTCCTGTGATCTCCATCTTGGGGCTCCATGATCATCTTGTCACCGGCATGACACCATGATCTCCATCATCATGATCTCCATCATCGTGTCTCCATGAAGTTGCTCGCCAACTATTACTTCTACTACTATGGCTAACACGTTTTAGCAATAAAGTAAAGTAATTTACATGGCGTTTCTCAATGACACGTAGGTCATACAAAAAATAAAGACAACTCCTATGGCTCCTGCCGGTTGTCATACTCATCGACATGCAAGTCGTGATTCCTATTACAAGAACATGATCTCATACATCACATATATCATTCATCATTCATCACAACTTTGGCCATATCACATCACAAAACACTTGCTGCAAAAACAAGTTAGACGTCCTCTAATTGTTGTTGCAAGTTTTACGTGGCTGCAAGAGGGTTCTAGCAAGAACGTTATCTTACCTATGTTAAAGCCACAACGTGATTTGTCAACTTCTATTTACCCTTCATAAGGACCCTTTTCGTCGAATCCGCTCCAACTAAAGTGGGAGAGACAGACACCCGCCAGCCACCTTATGCAACTAGTGCATGTTAGTCGGTGGAACCGGTCTCACGTAAGCGTACGTGTAAGGTTGGTCCGGGCCGCTTCATCCCACAATACCGCTGAAGCAAAATAAGACTAGTAGCGGCAAGAAAGTTGACAACATCTACGCCCACAACAAATTGTGTTCTACTCGTGCAAAGAGAACTACGCATAGACCTAGCTCATGATGCCACTGTTGGGGAACGTTGCAGAAAACAAAAAAATTTCCTACGTTTTGACCAAGATCCATCTATGAGTTCATCTAGCAACGAGTGATCGGATGCATCTACATACCTTTGTAGATCGCGAGCGGAAGCGTTCAAAGAACAGGGATGAGGGAGTCGTACTCGTCGTGATCCAAATCACCGGAGATCCTAGCGCTGAACGGACGGCACCTCCGCGTTCAACACACGTACGGTCAGCGTGACGTCTCCTCCTTCTTGATCCAGCAAGGGGGAAGGAGAGGTTGATGAAGATCCAGCAGCACGACGGCGTGGTGGTGGATGCAGCAGTCACCGCAGCAGGGCTTCGCCGTTCTTCTGCGAGAGGGAGAGGTGTAGCAGGGGAGAGGGAGGCGCCAAGACTTCAGGGTGCGACTGCCCTCCCTCCCCCCTTTATATAGGCCCCCTAGGGGGGTGCGCCGGCCCTAGGAGATGGGATCTCCTAGGGGGGGCGGCGGCCAAGGGGTAGGAGTGCCCCCCAAGGCAAGTGGAGGCGCCCCCTCCCCCAGGGTTCGCAACCCTAGGCGCATGGGGGGCCCAAGGGGGGGGGCGCACCAGCCCACTATGGGCTGGTTCCCTCCCCACTTCAGCCCATGGGGCCCTCCGGGATGGGTGGCCCCACCCGGTGGACCCCCGGGACCCTTCCGGTGGTCCTGGTACAATACCGTTGACCCCCGAAACTCTCCCGATGGCCAAAACTGCACTTCCTATATATAATTCTTCACCTCCGGACCATTCCGGGACTCTTCGTGACGTCCAGGATCTCATCTGGGACTCCGAACAACTTTTGGATTACTGCATACTCATATCCATACAACCCTAGCGTCACCGAACCTTAAGTGTGTAGACCCTACGGGTTCGGGAGACATGTAGACATGACCGAGACGACTCTCCGGTCAATAACCAATAGCGGGATCTGGATACCCATGTTGGCTCCCACATGCTCCTCGATGATCTCATCGGATGAACCACGATGTCGAGGATTCAAGCAACCCCGTATACAATTCCCTTTGTCAATCGGTATGTTATTTTCCCGAGATTCGATCGTCGGTATCCCAATACCTCGTTCAATCTCGTTACCGGCAAGTCACTTTACTCGTACCGTAATGCATGATCCCGTGACCAGACACTTGGTCACTTTGAGCTCATTATGATGATGCATTACCGAGTGGGCCTAGAGATACCTCTCCGTCATACGGAGTGACAAATCCCAGTCTTGATCCGTGTCAACCCAACAGATACTTTCGGAGATACCCGTAGTATACCTTTATAGTCACCCAGTTACGTTGTGACGTTTGGTACACCCAAAGCACTCCTACGGTATCCGGGAGTTACACGATCTCATGGTCTAAGAAAAAGATACTTGACATTGGAAAAACTCTAGCAAACGAACTATACGATCTTGTGCTATGTTTAGGATTGGGTCTTGTCCATCACATCATTCTTCCAATGATGTGGTCTTGTTATCAATGACATCCAATGTCCATAGTCAGGAAACCATGACTATCTGTTGATCAATGAGCTAGTCAACTAGAGGCTTACTAGGGACATGTTGGTGTCTATGTATTCACACATGTATTACGATTTCCGGATAACACAATTATAGCATGAATAAAAGACAATTATCATGAACAAGGAAATATAATAATAATCCTTTTATTATTGCCTCTAGGGCATATTTCCAACATAGATGTATCAGTCCTTTTATTTCAATGTATTTGTAACAATTTAAATTTCACTTGGTTGTAAACTATAAGATTTTTATTTGGTCGTAAACTATTTATAATGCAGTTAAAACTTTGTGACTTATTTGGTTGTAATGTTTCCTTTATTTGGATTTACATGCATAGAATGTCTAATTGTAAAAAATTGGCCTCCCAACGGCCGGGTGGACCAAATGGGTCGATTGGTTGGGCGCATCGGCCAGATTTGCGCGTTCAACCGACGCAAACGGACAAAAAAGAATTAAATTTGTGTCACTTTGGGTCAACGCATTGGAGTTGGCCTTACATTACTCGGCTTTTGCCGCCGTCACCCTCCTACTTATCTGCCGTTGGGGTCCACCATAATACGTGTTGGAGGTCGAACGAAACAAACGTTGGACTGTGGCGAGTGACCTATTGACCTGTGGTGATCGCTTGATTCCATGATATGACTGATTTTGGAGGCATTTGGTTCAGTCCACATCTTGACCACCTCAACACGTACCTAGATGACTTGGCAAACCAGGGTTCTGTAAGGATCACCAAATATGTACCATTTTTCTTCTTCTAAAACTGAAGGGGATACAAATCCACAACGTTGCACCATTTTGTTTTTGCCAATTGCACCAAATATTGATAGTCACTTATGAGGCTATGACCTATAATAATCAGGATTGATATTTTCTTATACTGCCAAAATGGACGGAGGAAGTCTTTATGGATGTCATGTGGACATGAAATGAGTTTAGTCCATCAAACTCCAAACTTGCATGGTGGAATTTTTCGACGATTCGGATTTGGATCATATAAGTATTTTTCTTCTTCATATTTTCTGGAATGAAGGGGCTTACTGGTCATAGATTTTGTTTTTGCGAATGTTACTGGTCATAGCTAGCCTCGCATACGTCAATTGTTATTGTTGAAAAATCAACATTTCAAGCGTTGTGCGCGGGATAATAATAAAATTCTGCACTTGGTACCATAGATACGATGGGATCTGGAGGCAGTTGTTCCCACATGAACATCTTGCTTGCAAAAAGACTAGGAATTCTGTGCCAGCTTAGTCATGTGGTTCCTGCATCACCAACTCATCACTAGTACAAAACCTTTTGTTGTGGTGAGTCCGTGGAGTTGGGTTTCACTAAAATTATAGCAACCGACTGTACTCCCTCTATTTTTATTTACTCCACATATTAGTTTTGACCGAAGTCAAACTTTATAAAAACAATTTAATTTTTTAAATAAAAAATATATATGCAAATATATTGAATGATGATTGTAATGGTATTGATTTGAATTGTGGATGTTCGTTTTTTGTGTAGACTTAGTCAAATTTTAGAAAGTTTGGCCAGAGACAAAGCTAATATGCAAAGTAAATAAAAACAAAAGGAGTACTTGCGATTTAAGGGACACAACATGGTGTAAATAAATAATTTGCTACAATGATAGGTTATTCAGAAATTATTATAGTTAGAACTGGTTGGAATTTTCAACCGAATAAGATTTTTTTGTTGCACTCCAAATGACCAGGATAACTTGAGCTCAAGCCATTTCTACATTCCAGACCCAAATTGCCCACGTGCTGACCTTAGCACTATTTTTGTTGCAAAAAGAGGATCAGTCCCCAACCTCTGCATCATAAAGATGCACACAACTATCTCAGTGCGTATATATAAGCCTCATCTTTCTAACTCTCGCTTTCTCTTCCCTCTCCCAGTACTTTGATGGTGCACTATACCAGAAAACCCCTTTTGAAAAGGTTCCGCTCTCACCTAGCCTAGCCCCGCTCCGCCTCGCGCCCTTCGCCGGCGGCCACTCCGGCCCCGGCGTCCACTCCCTAGCGCTCGCTCCGGCGCCCTCTGCCGGCGGCTCCCATGGCCTCCCCCTCCCCCTCCCCTTCCGCCGGGTTGGGTCGGACTCGCGAGCTCCGCTGGCGCGACGACAGCCCGACGGGCACGCCTTGCTCGCCTCGCCCGTCCTTCGCCCAGGTCCTTGCCTCGCCTCCGATGCCTTTCCCGCCGGCGGCCCGTCCGCGCCCGCGCTCTGAGATTCACCGCGTTCTTCCGGCGGAGGAGCCCGTGGCGTCGTCGGCCGGCGATGGTTGGGTCACCGTCCGCGGCCGTGACCGCCGCTCTCCTCCGCGGCCGCGGCGTGCTCCGGCCGCGCCTCGTCGCCCCCCGCGCCGCCACTCCTCCCGGGATCCTCTCCGCCGGGACACCCCCCCACGGGCTGCCGAGTGCCCCCGCTGCCTCAGCCCCAGTCCGGATCATCGCCGCAGCGAGTGTCATCGGGACGTCCGCTGCCGGTGCTGTTGCCACTACGGCCACATCGCCCGGTACTGCTCCTCCCCGCGCTCTCCCCACTCCTCCGCCTCTCCGCCGCCCAAGCGGCTTCGCCCCTGTTCCCCCAGTTCGTCGGAGGCGAGCGTGGCCGGTCCCTGCGTCCCCGCGTTTTCTGGGGCCAGGACTGTGTTGTCCTCCCTGGTGGCCTCGATGGACTCCCCCCTGCCGGTTGTGTCGCCCTCGCTTGCAGCCTTGGCGGGCTCTTCTCTGCCGGCCTCGGCGTCCCCTTCTGCTTTAGCACCAGCCTCGGCTTCCATCCCGCCCCTGGCCAGGTCTGGCTCCTCGTCCGGGGCGGCCACCCCCCTGTCTGGCCACCCCTCGTTGTGCCCAGCCGCGGCGGTCTGCTACCTCCCGTGGTCTGCGGAGTTGGAGGAGGCGGAGTCGGCGCTGGCTTTGGCACTCATCGGCACCCTCGCTGGCAACCGCGTTGGCATCTGCGCGGACGAGGTCGCCGACGCCCTCCTGGCGTGTTTCAAGCTCCGCCGTGGGGACTTCTCGGTTCATCTTCATCACCCGGATAATTTCTTGATCCACTTCCGCTCCATGGAGGACCGTGCCCGTGTCGCTGCCGGTTGCCTCTGTTCGCAGCGCTTCCGGCTGGTCTTCAGCCCCTGGAGCAGCCTTGCCAGCGGCGAGCCCGTTTCTGCGCGGTTCCGTGTGCGCATCATGATGCGCGGTATCCCCGATCACGCATGGTGCCGCTCCTCTGCTCTCACCCTTCTAGCTCCTTTCTGCCTCATCGATGAGGTCGCGCCAGAGACTAGTTCGGGGCAAGACATGTCGGCATTCTGCCTCACCGCCTGGACGGCCAACCCGGACGCCTTTCCGCGCTCTTCCGAGCTGCTGTTGCCGGAACGGGACGGCGCGCCATTCGATGCCAACCCGGACTGTGTGTTCCACTTCGCGCGCTCGCTACTTCATTTTCCTGTGTCCATTCATGTCGAGGAGACCGAGGACTACCGTTTTCCTAGCTGGCCGCCGCCGCCCGCCCCGGGTGCGGATCTCGATCTTGACCATGTCTCCCCTCCAGTCCCAGAGCCATGGCCTCGCCGTCATGAGTTCCAGCCCAGGGAGCCTGGTGGCCGTGCTTCAGGGCGTTCCTCCCGCCAGGGCTCCAGTGGCGGGCATGGCCGCCACCGGCAGCTTCCTTACCAGGGTTGGCAGGGTGTCTTGGGCCCGCATCCTCTCGCTGGCCCAGTCGCGCCTCGGATCCCTGCTGCTCTGCGTCTGACTCCTCCCGCCGTCAGCAACCCTGCTTTGCTTTTGGATAAAGCCGGGCCCTCTGCGTCGAGCCCTGTTGACCAGGTTCAAATGCCGCCGCCCGCTCCCGCGCTGCTACTAGAGCCCGCCTCGGCTGCGACACGCACCAGTTCCGTGTTGGCCGCCACAGCTCCAGAACCTTCCCCACATCGCACCTGGTCTCCTTCGCCCCCACCCTCTCCTATGCTGCTTTTGGCGCCTTCACTTGATGTGACATGCGCCAGCCCTGCGCTGGCTGCCACGGACCCCGATCCGACAACTCGCCTGGCCCTCCCGCCCCCCATCCCGACAGCCTTATCTCCTGTTCCTGCCTCGGTCTGTGCGCCGGACGCGCCAATCGACGACTCCGCTGCTGCTGGCCCCACCGGGTCGCCGGCTGGTTGCATCGTGCCCTCTGCGGCGCTGGGCCCGCTATGCCTTCCTTTGACGCACCCGGTTTCCGAGGATGATATGCCCCCTGCTTCAGATCGGCCGTCCCTGGCGGCTAGTGGTGATCATCTCGTGGGCCCGATCCTGTCGCCCGACGTCTTGCATGGCCAGGTCACACCGACCCATGCTGCGGCCCAGGACGTGCCACGTCTCCCCAACCCATGCAGGGCCATGCAACCATACTCCCGACCAGATCAGCTCAAGGAATTCATTTCTTCCATCTCCGCCCCGGCGTCTCCGGTTCTGCCTACTCCCAGTACGCGGCGTGGCAGGGCTGCCCTTCCGCCCAGCTTCACCCCGCGCCGTAGCGCATGCATTGCCAAAGCCGACCGTGGGTTAGATTCTGAGGCAAAAGCCAAGCGCGTTCTACTTCTCCGCTTGGGCCTCCTCAAGGAAGATGAGTCAGTCTCGGACGCAATTCTCGTCCGCTACAACAAGTTGTTCGATCAGCCTCTGGCCCTAGATGTCGTGCGCGCCTTTGCTGATTTCTACGGTTGGAGTATCCCACAGTCCTTCCTTGGAAGCTTGGCGCCCTCCTCTTCCCTGCCATGCCCTTTCGCGACATGATCCCAGCCTTTTGGCTCCCCGTGTGATGCACATTTCTTAATGTTAGATAACCTCAAAGTTGTATTTTGGAACTTGCACGGTCTTAATAGCCGTGCTAAGTGCACCGCTGTCCGCATGGTGATCCACTCCGCCTCGCCTTGTATTGTTTGCATTCAAGAAACTAAACTTTCCTTGGTCTCGTCGGCGCTTGTTTTTGAGACTCTTGGTGCCCTCTTTGATGGGTTATATTGGTTACCGGCAGATGGTACCCGCGGCGGGATCATCCTTGCATGGCAATCTAGCATTGTCGCTCTGTCCAACCCGACCGTTGGCGATCATCACGTCTCGGCTGTGGTGACCCCCCCCCTTGGCGGCCCCCATTGATGGATCACGGGTGTCTACGGCCCTCAGGGGGACGATGCAAAAATTGCCTTCCTTAATGAGCTCCAAGACCTGCGTAGCAATATTTCTGGCCCTTAGCTTTTAGGTGGTGATTTCAACCTTGTCACATCGGCGACGGACAAGAATAATGGCCGGATTAACAGGCGCACCTCGAACCGTTTCCGTCGTTTCATTTCGGACCACGGTCTCCACGACATCTACCTTCATGGACGACGCTATACTTGGTCAAACGAGCAAGATGTTCCTACCCTTGTCAGGAACGACCGAGTTCTTTGTACTCCCTCGTGGGAGGTGGCTCACTCCTAGTGCTTGCTACGATGTCTCTCCTCCGCGGCTTCGGACCACTGCCCACTGCTCATTGATTGTTCTGCTCGTTCCCATGGTGGTCGGCGCTTTCACTTCCAGAAGTTTTGGCCTTCCCTCGATGGCTTCCATTAGGTGGTCAAGGATGCTTGGTGCTCTGTCGCACCTAACCCGGCCGGACCCCTTCTGGCGTTTCTTTGCGCGCCTCAAGGCCATGACGCGCTGTCTTCATCGCTGGAGCTCGCGCTCCATGGTCACGCTCTCCGCGCAGCTGGGCATTGCGCGTGAACTCATCGCCCGTCTCGACGCGGCCCAGGATCTTAGGCCGCTCTCCCCCGTCGAGGCTTGGTTGCGCCGCGAGCTCAAGCTTAAATACCTGGGGCTGGCCTCTCTGGAGCGGTCGATCGCTCGTCAGCGTATCCGTCTGCGATGGCTGAAGGAGGGTGAGGCGTCCGCGGCCTTCTCCAAGATTCAGGCTTCTCACCATGCACGCAAGAACCTTATGGTCGACCTTACTGTCAACGGAGTCCGCGTTTCTGGCGAGTCGGACTTGGCTAGGGCCGCCTTTGATCACTTCTCCTCTGCTCTGGGGACGCAGAGCGACAGAGCCACCTCCCTAAACCTTGACGCCATTGGGCACCCCGGTGCTTTCGACTTATCCTCTCTTGAGGAACCTTTCACCACCGAGGAGATCTGGGCCGCCATCAAGAAGCTCCCCTCTGACAAGTCGCTCGGCCCGGACAGCTTCACTGCAGAGTTCTTGCGCTCATGCTTGGATATCATCAAGGATGACCTATGCGAGGTTTTTGCCAAGCTATACTCCCTTAATGGCCAGGCTTTCCAACGTCTAAACGAGACTCTCATCACTCTCCTGACCAAGAAGCCGGATGCGACCACGCTCTTCGACTACTGTCCGATCAGCCTTATACACCTGGTGGCAAAGCTTTTTGCTAAAGTCCTATCCCTTCGCCTTGCCTCGAGGCTGGGGGAGCTTGTCTCCGTGAGCCAGAGTGCATTCATCGCTGGTAGAAGTGTCCACGACAACTTCTTGCTTGTTCAACAGACGGCGAGGAAGCTGCACCAACTCAAGCACCCACGGGCTCTCCTGAAGCTTGATATCGCCTGGGCCTTCGATTCGGTCTCCTGGGCCTTTCTCCTTCAGGTGTTACAAAACTTGGGCTTTGGCCCAAGGTGGCGGGAGTGGGTATCCATCCTCGTCTCCATGGCCTCCACGCGTGTGTTGATTAATGGCACTCCAGGCCCTCCAATTGCCCACTACAAGGGGCTTCGTCAGGGCGACCCTGTCTCGCCTATGCTCTTCGTGCTGGTCATAGATGCTCTTAACTCGCTTCTCCAACATGCTGTTGCGTCCGGAGCCATCAGGCGGCTTACTCAGCGCCACGCCGCATCTAGTGTGTCTCTGTTCGCAGATGACGTTGTGGTTTTCTGCCACCCCGACATTCTCGAGCTGTCCACAGTCAGCAAGCTCCTGGAGTTCTTTGGCGATGTTTCCGGCTTACACACGAATTTCCCCAAGTGCCTAGTTGTGCCCATCCAGTGCCCCCCCCGATGTCGCCCAGTCCGTTGGGGCAATGCTTTCCTGCCCGGTTTCCTCTTTTCCGGTGACCTACTTGGGCCTACCCCTTTCCCTCCAGAAAGTCCCGCCCTCTCACCTGATGCCCCTAGTCAACAAGCTTCTCCGCAAGCTGGCTACATGGAAGTCCGCTCTTCTTACGCGTGGTGAGCGCTTGGCTTTGGTCCGACATGTGTTATCTGCCATGCCCGTGCACATCTTACTCGCCATGGCTCTTTCTCCTCCAATCCTCAAGAAGGTCAACAGAATCATCCGGGATTTCCTGTGGCACGGACGCAAAGACACGCGTGCGGGTTCTTGCCTTGTAAGTTGGGCGCGAGTCTGCCGACCCATTGAGCTCGGAGGGCTTGGCATACGGGACTTGCACCGCACGGGTATTTCTCTCTGTGTCCGGCGGCTCTGGCTGCAGGCCACGGATCGCAGTCGCCCTTGGTCTCACCTCCAGCTTCCTCAGGATGCCGAGGTCGCCTAGTTTTTCCGTGCATCCACATCTTGGATCGTGGGTAATGGGACTTCTTGCCGCTTCTGGACCGACCCGTGGCTTGAGGGCAACTCCATCTCGACCCTTGCTCCCGCCCTGGTGGCCCTTGTCCCGCCCAGGAGGCGACGCGCCCACACGGTGGCCACGACGCTTATCGATCGCGCGTGGATCTCTGACATCCAGGGATCGCTTGGTCAAGCGGCCACCCTTGAGTACGTTGACATTTGGCGCAAGGTTCAGCACGTGGTTCTCTCGTCCCAGCCTGATATCCTTCGTTGGAAGTGGATTGAGAATGGTGTGTACTCGGCATCCTCCTGCTATGCTGCCCTATTCAACGGCTCCACAACACCCGAGCACTGGCGACTGATTTGGAAGTCCGGCGCGCCCCTTTCGGTGAAGTTTTTCATATACCTAGCCTCCTTGAACCGCTGCTGGACTGCCGACTGATACGTCTCCAACGTATCTATAATTTTTGATTGCTCCATGCTATATTATCTACTGTTTTGGACTATATTGGGCTTTATTTTCCACTTTTATATTATTTTTGCGACTAACCTATTAACCGGAGGCCCAGCCCAGAATTGCTGTTTTTTTGCCTATTTCAGTGTTTCGAAGAAACGGAATATCAGACGGAGTCCAAACAGAATAAACCTTTCTGGAACGTGATTTTCTTCCCGAATATGACCCAGGAGACTTGGACCCTATGCCAAGGAAGCTTTGAGGTGGGCACGAGGAAGGGGGCGCGCCCTATACCCCCAGGCACGCCCCCACCCTTGTGGGCCCATCGAAGCTCCACCGACGAACTTCTTCCTCCTATATATACCTACGTACCCCCAAACGAACAGAGACAGAGCCAAAAACCTAATTCCACCGCCGCAACTTTCTGTATCCACGAGATCCCATCTTGGGGCCTGTTCTGGAGCTCCGCCGAAGAGGGTCGTCATCACGGAGGGCTTCTACATCATCATAGCCTCTCCGATGAAGTGTGTGTAGTTTACCTCAGACCTTCGGGTCCATAGTTATTAGCTAGATGGCTTCTTCTCTCTTTTTGGATCTCAATACAAAGTTCTCCCCCTCTCTTGTGGAGATCTATTCGATGTAATCTTCTTCTTTTTTGCGGTGTGTTTGTTGAGACCGATGAATTGTGGGTTTATGATCAAGTCTATCTATGAAGAATATTTGAATCTTCTCTGAATTCTTTTATGTATGATTAGTTATCTTTCGAAGTCTCTTCGAATTATCAGTTTGGTTTGGCCTACTAGATTGGTTTTTCTTGCCATGGGAGAAGTGCTTAGCTTTGGGTTCGATCTTGCTGTGTCCTTCCCAGTGACAGAAGGGGCAGCAAGGCACGTATTGCATCGTTTCATCGAGGATAACAAGATGGGGTTTATTTCATATTGCATGAATTTATCTCTCTACATCATGTCATCTTGCTTAAAGCGTTACTCTGTTTTAACTTAATACTCTAGATGCATGCTGGATAGCGGTCGATGAGTGGAGTAATAGTAGTAGATGCAGAATCGTTTCGGTCTACTTGTCACGGACGTGATCCTATATACATGATCATGCCTAGATATTCTCATAACTATGCTCAATTCTGTCAATTGCTCAACATTAATTTGTTCACCCGCCGTAGAATACTTATGCTCTTAAGAGAAGCCACTAGTGAAACCTATGGCCCCTGGGTCTATTCTCATCATATCAATCTCCATCACTTCAATCTTGCTTTTCTTTTTTACTTTGCCTTTTACTTTTCACTTTGCATCTGTATACCAAAAATACCAAAAATATTATATCTATCAGATCTCACTCTCGTAAGTGACCGTGAAGGGATTGATAACCCCTAATCGCGTTGGTTGCGAGTAGCTATCGTTTTGTGCAGGTACGAGGGACTTGAGCGTGGCCTCCTACAGGATTGATACCTTGGTTCTCAAAAACTGAGGGAAATACTTACGCTACTCTGCTGCATCATCCTTTCCTCCTCGGGAAAATCCAACGCAAGCTCAAGAGGTAGCAAGAAGAATTTCTGGCGCTGTTGCCGGGGAGTCTACACAAAAAGTCAACATACCAAGTACCCATCGCAATCCCTATCTCTCGCATTACATTAGTTGACATTTGCCTCTCGTTTTCCTCTCCCCCACTTCACCCTTGCCGTTTTATTCGCCCTCTCTTTCCCAATCTCCTTCTCCTTCTCCGCCTCTCTTTTGCGTTTGCCTTTTTCTCGCTTGCCTTTTGTTTGCTCGTGTGTTGGATTGCTTGCTTGTCGCTATGTCTGAAGTTGGGGAAGTTATCACCGATATGGGCGATAACAATGTCATAGAAAATTCTAATGCTCCGGCTGAAGAACCCCCTACCTATCATACAAAAATATTTCAAATCGGTAGTGGTAATATTATTGGAAAAGGAGTCATCCAAGATTTTTTTTACTTGTGCCGGTGCTTTGCCCTCTATGGGCGGTTCTATTCTTCATAGAACTAGTAGTCTTGCGGACGCTATTGCCATGCTTATCGTTGAACTTGAAAGGCAATTTATGCATATGCACCCATCTATACAAAGAATTTTTCTAGAATTTTCTAATATCGAGCATTCTTCTGTTAAGCGTGCCGCTACTATCTTTTTGGCTATTGAATTCAGATTTATAATAAAAGAAGCCAAAGAAATCTTTGCGCACTATAGGGTGGACGCTGGTCGTCCTCCCATAGAATCTATCCTCTTTGATCAAGAAGAAATTATGCGCTTTCAATCTCTTGACTATGTTGCTTTCAATGAAAACCTTAGAAAAAAGGTGCCAATCAATATTTTAATTGATAGAATCTCTGAACTTAATGATGATTTGGCTATTCGAAACAATGAGCTAGGATGCTCTCTTGAGTTTAGGCTCACAAGGTTCTGTCAAAAGAATGCTTATAATGATGAATTGGTTGTGCAATATGAAGGGCTGAAAGAGGAACCTATACCTCCTAAAATTGATCTTGGGGACCTCTGTCCTATTAAATTTAGCCCTTTCGATTACTTTTGCTTGCCTCAAAGAAAACTTGCTGCCGAACATAGAGAATATGAAATGAGTTTCACCGATCTATCTTATTACTACGGCACAACCTAGATCTATCCTCGCTTTTATGCCTAGCTAGGGGCGTTAAACGATAGCGCTTGTTGGGAGGCAACCCAATTTTATTTTTAGTTTTTTTTTGTGTTTTTCTTCTGTTAGGGAATAAATAACTCATCTACCTTCTGTTTGGATGTGGTTTTGTGTTTTAATTAGTGCTTGTGCCCAGTTAGACCTATTGGATCTTCTTGGATGATAGTTATTTTATCTTACTGTAATTTTCAGAAACTTTGCGTTCAGTGGCAGAATTGTTAAAAATCACCAGAACGTGATAAAATACTGATTCCAATTGCCGCTGATCAATAAACAAATTTTCTAGGTCGTCCAATTTTGGTAGATTTTTTGTAGTTCCAGAAGTTTGCGTTAGTTACAGATTACTACAGACTGTTCTGTTTTTGACAGATTCTGTTTTTCGTGTGTTGTTTGCTTATTTTGATGAATCTATGGTTAGTAAAATAGTTTATAATCCATAGAGAAGTTGGAATATAGTAGGTTTAACACCAATATAAATAAAGAATGAGTTCATTACAGTACCTTGAAGTGGTCTTTTGTTTTCTTTCTCTAACGGAGCTCACGAGATTTCTATTGAGTTTTGTGTTGTGAAGTTTTCAAGTTTTGGGTGAATTCTTGTGATGGATTATGGAACAAGGAGTGGCAAGAGCCTAAGCTTGGGTATGCCCATGGCACCCCCAAGATAATCCAAGGACACCAAAAATTCAAAGCTTGGGGATGCCCCGGAAGGCATCCCCTCTTTTGTCCACTTCCATCGGTAATTTACTTGGAGCTATATTTTTATTCACCAACATGATATGTGTTTTGCTTGGAGCGTCTTGTATTATTTGTGTCTTTGGTTGTTAGTGTGCCACAATCATCCTTGCTGTACACACCTTTTGAGAGAACCATACATGAATTAAAATTTGATAGAATACTCTATGTGCTTCACTTATATCTTTTTGAGCTAAGTAGTTTTGCTCTATGTGCTTCACTTAGATCTTTTAGAGCACAGTGGTGGATTTGTTTTAAAGAAATTATTGATCTCTCATGCTTCACTTAAATTATTTTGAGAGTCTTAATAGCATGGTAATTTGCTTAATAATAACATGCTTGGTATTCAAGATCTGTGAAACTTTCTTTTGAGTGTGTTGAATACCAAGAAAAGTTGGATGCTTGATAATTGTTTTGAGATATGGAGGTAGTAATATCAAAGTCATGCTAGTAGAGTAATTGTGAATTTGAGAAGTGCTTGAGTTAAAGTTTGCAAGTCCCGTAGCATGCACGTATGGTAAACGTTATGCAACAAATTTGAAACATGAGGTGTTATTTGATTGTCCTCCTTATGAGTGGCGGTCGGGGACGAGCGATGGTATTTTCCTACCAATCTGTCCCCTAGGAGCATGCGCGTAATACTTTGGTTTTTGATGGCTTGTAGATTTTTGCAATAAGTATATGAGTTCTTTATGACTAAAGTTGAGTCCATGGGTTATACGCACTCTCACCCTTCCATCATTGCTAGCCTCTACGGTACCGTGCATTGCCCTTTCTCACATCGAGAGTTGGTGCAAACTTCGCCGGTGCATCCAAACCCCATGATATGATGCGCTCTTTCACACATAAACCTCCTTATATCTTCCTCAAAACAGCCACCATACCTACCTATTATGGCATTTTCAAAGCCATTCCGAGATATATTGCCATGCAACTTTCCACCATCCAGTTTATCATGACACATTCATCATTGTCATATTGCTTAGCATGATCATGTAGTTGACATAAGTATTTGTGGCAAAGCCACCGTTCATAATTTTTTCATACTTGTCACTCTTGATTCATTGCATATCCCGGTACACCGCCGGAGGCATCCATATAGAGTCATACTTTGTTCTAGTATCGAGTTGTAATCATTGAGTTGTAAATAAATAGAAGTGTGATGATCATCATTCAATAGAGCATTGTCCCAAAAAAAAGAGAAATGCCAGAAAAAGAAGGCCCAAAAAAAGAGAAAATAAATAAAATGGGGCAATGCTATTATCCTTTTTTCCACACTTGTGCTTCAAAGTAGCACCATGCACTAGTATAAAAGGGGGCAATGGTCCAGGCCGGGTCAGCCCATTAGTCCCGGTTTAGTCCAGAACCGGGACCAATGGGGGCATTGGACCCGGTTCGTGAGCCCAGGGGGCCGGCCGGGCCACGTGGGCCATTGGTCCCGGTTCGTCTAGACCTTTTGGTCCCGGTTGGTGGGATGAACTGGGACCAATGGGTCTGGCTCCTGGCCCACCACCATTGGTCCCGGTTGGTGGCCTGAACCAGGACCAAAGGCTGCCCTTTAGTCCCGGTTCATGCCACGAACCGGGACCAATGAGGTGCCTATATATACCCTCGCCCACGAGCAGAGAACTCCAGTGCTCTGTTTTTCTCTGGCCGGCGAGGGGAGGGGTTTGTGTGGTGCTCTAGCTCACCTCCTATGCACATGAGGTGTTCGGTGAAATGCCCGAGCCACACTAGTTAAGCTTTCTCCTCTCGAAGCTCGACCTCAAAGCTCCATTTTCCTCGAGATTTGTCTAGATTTAGCGGTCCGTCACGCCCCACCCCCGTCTTCACCACCGTCGATCACCCGCGCCGATCTCATCACCGACACCACCGTGGTGAGCCTCTTGTTCTTATCTTCTTTCTGAAAGGAAAAATATTCTTACTTGTATGTTTAGATAGATACTTGTATCATTTTCTTACTTTTATTATTGCATCTTATATAGTGCGATGGTTTTGGTATCCGTCCCCGTCGGCCCTCGTCCTATCTATAATTCGGATGTGGTATATATATTATCTTTATAACTATTGGTTCATTTATTGTTTATGAAAATTATGCGGACCAACGTGACATAGATTTTATTTATGTAGGATGTATGTGAACCGGAAATTCCAACCGACCCTATTGTCGAGAGGTTAAATTTAGTTGAAGAAGAAAACAATTTCTTGAAGGAAAAAATAAAAAAATTGAGGAGGAGAAGATGATATTGCGGTTGCATGTCGCGGATGTCGTCGATGATCACAAGATCAAGATGGATCCAATGCGCTTGAAGATTAGAAAGATTAGAAAATATGCCATTCATACCGAGGCTGAAGGAAATATGCCCTAGAGGCAATAATAAAGTTATTATTTATTTCCTTATTTCATGATAAATGTTTATTATTCATGCTATAATTGTATTAACCGGAAACATAATACATGTGTGAATACATAGACAAACAGAGTGTCACTAGTATGCCTCTACTTGACTAGCTCGTTAATCAAAGATGGTTATGTTTCCTAACCATAGACAAAGAGTTGTTATTTGATTAACGGGATCACATCATTAGGTGAATGATCTGATTGACATGACCCATTCCATTAGCTTAGCACCCGATCATTTAGTATGTTGCTATTGGTTTCTTCATGACTTATACATGTTCCTATGACTATGAGATTATGCAACTCCCGTTTGCCGGAGGAACACTTTGTGTGCTACCAAATGTCACAATGTAAATGGGTGATTATAAAGGAGCTCTACAGGTGTCTCCAAAGGTAAATGTTGGGTTGGCGTATTTCGAGATTAGGATTTGTCACTCCGATTGTTGGAGAGGTATCTCTGGGCCCTCTCGGTAATGCACATCACATAAGCCTTGCAAGCATTACAACTAATAAGTTAGTTGTGAGATGATGTATTACGGAACGAGTAAAGAGACTTGCCGGTAACGAGATTGAACTAGGTATTGGATACCGACGATCGAATCTCGGGCAAGTAACATACCGATGACAAAGGGAACAACGTATGTTGTTATGTGGTCTGATCGATAAAGATCTTCGTAGAATATGTCGGAGCCAATATGGGCATCCAGGTCCCGCTATTGGTTATTGACCGGAGATTTGTCTCAGTCATGCCTACATTGTTCTCGAACCGTAGGGTCCACATGCTTAACGTTACGATGACAGTTATTATGAGTTTATGCATTTTGATGTACCGAAGTTAGTTCGGAGTCCCGGATGTGATCACGGACATGACGAGGAGTCTCGAAATGGTCGAGACATAAAGATTGATATATTGGACGACTATATTCGGACACCGGAAGGGTTCCGGTGAAGTTTCGGATAAAACCGGAGCACCGGGGGGTTACCGAAACCCCCCGGGGGTTAATGAGCCTTATGGGCCTAATGTGGAGAAGAGGAAGGGGCTGCCAAGGCAGGCCGCGCGCCCCCTCTCCCCCTAGTCCGAATTGGACAAGGAGGGAGGGGCGGCGCCCCCCCTTTCCTTCTCTCCCTCCACCTCTCCTAGTTGGACAAGGAACGGGTGGGGAGTCCTACTCCCGGTAGGAGTAGGACTCCTCCTACGCGCCTCCTCTAGGCCGGCCGCACCCCCCCTTGGATCCTTTATATACGGAGGCAGGGGGCACCCTAGAACACACAAGTTGATCTTCGTGATCGTTCCTTAGCCTTGTGCGGTGCCCCCTTCCACCATATTCCACCTCGGTCATATCGTAGTAGTGCTTAGGCGAAGCCCTGCGTCAGTAGAACATCATCATCGTCACCACGCCGTTGTGCTGACGAAACTTATCCCCGAAGCTTTGCTGGATCGGAGCCCGGGGAGCGTCATCGAGCTGTACGTGTTCCAAGAACTCGGAGGTGCCGGAGTAATGGTGCTTGGATCGGTCGGATCGGAAGACGTACGACTACTTCCTCTACGTTGCGTCAACGCTTCCGTTGCGGTCTACAAGGGTACGTAGACAACACTCTCCCCTCTCGTTGCTATGCATCATCATGATCTTGCGTGTGCGTAGGAAAATTTTAAAATTACTATGAAACCCAACAGAGGCTTGGTATCATTATGCCGTTGGATCAATTGTTACCTTGGTTGCGATTATGATTGCCTTTGTTTTCGCATTTAAATGTTTTACATAGTTTCAATGTATGGTTTAATTAATTAGATGCTCTGGAGAGCTATATGTTGTTAGATGAGAACTATGTATGTACTTTGGTTTTAATGTGATGATGAACTTCTATTAATTTGGACACTTAATTATATATAATGCACGCAGATGGACCGGCAATGGATGTTGGTGACAGACACACCTCCGAGTACATTAAGGGCGTGCATGAGTTTCTCGATGCTGCTGAGGCAAACAAGCAGAATGGTTTTATGTATTATCCATGCACTAAATGTGGGAATACGGTGTCTTACTCTAACCAGAAAATCCTTCACACCCACCTGCTTTACAAGGGTTTCATGCCACACTATAATGTTTGGACGAGGCACGAAGAAATAGGGGTTACGATGGAAGACGACGAAGAAGAAGAGTACGATGACAACTATGTGCCCCCTGAATACCGTGATGCTGCAACGGGGGGAGCTGGTGAAGATCAAGAGGAACCAGACGATGTGCCCAATGATGCTGCAACGGGTGAAGCTGCTGAAGATCAAGAGGAACCAGACGATGTGCCCGATGATGATGATCTCCGCCGGGTCATTGTCGATGCAAGGACGCAATGCGAAAGTCAAAAGGAGAAGCTGAAGTTCGATCGCATGTTACAGGATCACAAAAAAGGGTTGTACCCCAATTGCGAAGATGGCAACACAAAGCTCGGTACCGTACTGGAATTGCTGTAGTGGAAGGCAGAGAATGCTGTGCCTGACAAAGGATTTGAGAAGCTACTGAAAATATTGAAGAAGAAGCTTCCAAAGGATAACGAATTGCCCGACAGTACATACGCAGCGAAGAAGGTCGTATGCCCTCTAGGATTGGAGGTGGAGAAGATACATGCATGCCCTAATGACTGCATCCTATACCGCGGTGCATACAAGGATCTTATCGCATGCCCGGTATGCGGTGCATTGCGGTATAAGATTAGATGAGATGACCCTAGTGATGTTCACGGCGAGCCCCATAGGAAGAGGGTTCCTGCGAAGGTGATGTGGTATGCTCCTATAATACCATGGTTGAAACGTCTGTTCAGAAACGGAAAGCATGCCAAGTCGATGCGATGGCACAGTGAGGACCGTAAGAAAGACGAGAAGTTGAGAGCACCCGCTGACGGGTCGCAGTGGAGAAAAATCGTGAGAAAGTACTGGGATGAGTTTGCAAAGGACCCAAGGAACGTATGGTTTGCTTTAAGCGCGGATGGCATTAATCCTTTCGGGGAGCAGAGCAGCAATCACAACACCTGGCCTCTGACTCTATGTATGTATAACCTTCCTCCTTGGATGTGCATGAAGCGGAAGTTCATTATGATGCCAGTTCTCATCCAAGGCCCTAAGCAACCCGGCAACGACATTGATGTGTACCTAAGGCCATTAGTTGAAGAACTTTTACAGCTGTGGAATGGAAACAGTGTACGTACGTGGGATGAGCACAGACAAGAGGAATTTAACCTAAAGGCGTTGCTGTTCGTGACCATCAACGATTGGCCCGCTCTCAGTAACCTTTCAGGACAGACAAACAAAGGATACCACGCATGCACACACTGTTTAGATGACACTGAAAGTATATACCTGGACAAATGCAGGAAGAATGTGTACCTGGGCCATCGTCGATTTCTTCCGACCAACCATCAATGTCAAAAGAAAGGCAAGCATTTCAAAGGCAAGGCAGATCACCGGAAGAAGCCCGCCATGCGTACCGGTGATCACGTACTTGCTATGGTCAATGATTTACACGTAATCTTTGGAAAGGGTCCCGTCGCACTAGCTGTTCCGAATGACGCTGAGGGACACGCACCCATGTGGAAGAAGAAATCTATATTTTGGGACCTACCCTACTGGAAAGACCTAGAGGTCCGCTCTTCAATCGACGTGATGCACGTGACGAAGAACCTTTGCGTGAACCTGCTAGGCTTCTTGGGCGTGTATGGAAAGACAAAAGATACACCTGAGGCACGGCAGGACCTGCAACGTTTGCACGAAAAAGATGGCATGCCTCCGAAGCAGTATGAAGGTCCTTCCAGCTACACTCTTACGAAAGAAGAGAAATAAATCTTCTTTGAATGCCTGCTCAGTATGAAGGTCCCGACTGGCTTCTCGTCGAATATAAAGGGAATAATAAATATGCCAGAGAAAAAGTTCCAGAATCTAAAGTCTCATGACTGCCACGTGATTATGACGCAACTGCTCCCGGTTGCATTGAGGGGGATTCTACCGGAAAATGTCCGATTAGCCATTGTGAAGCTATGTGCATTCCTCAATGCAATCTCTCAGAAGGTGATCGATCCAGAAATCGTACCAAGGCTAAGGAGTGACGTGGCGCAATGTCTTGTCGGTTTCGAGCTGGTGTTCCCACCATCCTTCTTCAATATCATGACGCTTGTCCTAGTTCATCTAGTCGACGAGATTGTCATTCTGGGGCCCGTATTTCTACACAATATGTTCCCCTTTGAGAGGTTCATGGGAGTCCTAAAGAAATATGTCCGTAACCGCGCTAGGCCAGAAGGAAGCATCTCCATGGGCCATCAAACAGAGGATGTCATCGGGTTTTGTGTTGACTTCATTCCTGGCCTTAAGAAGATAGGTCTCCCTAAATCGCGGTATGAGGGGAGACTGACTGGAAAAGGCACGCTAGGAGCGGACTCAATAATATGCAGGGACGGGCATTCTTGGTCTCAAGCACACTACACAGTTCTACAGAACTCTACCTTGGTGACCCCGTATGTCGATGAACACAAGAACAGTCTGTGCTCCAAACACCCGGAGCAGTGCGACGACTGGATTACATGTGAACACATTAGGACTTTCAGCAGTTGGTTGGAAGCATGTCTCAGAGGTGACAACACTGTTTGTGATGAGTTGTACTTGTTGTCCAGGGGACCATCTTTGACTGTATTGATTTACAAAGGATACGAAATAAATGGGAATACATTTTACACGATTGACCAAGATCAAAAGAGCACCAACCAAAATAGCGGTGTCCGCTTTGATGCAACAACCGAGAAGGGAAAGGACACATATTATGGTTACATAGTGGACATATGGGAACTTGACTACGAACAAGATTTTAAGGTCCCTTTGTTTAAGTGCAAATGGGTCAATCTGTCAGGAGGCGGGGTACATGTAGACCCACAGTACGGAATGACAACAGTGGATCTGAAAAATCTTGGGTACACTGACGAACCGTTCGTCCTAGCCAATGATGTGGCACAGGTTATCTATGTGAAGGACATGTCTACCAGACCGAGAAAAAGAAAAGATAAGGAAGCGAATACATCATACGATGAGCCAAAGCGCCACATAGTTCTTTCAGGAAAAAGGGACATCCTGGGAGTGGAGGGCAAGACAGACATGTCTGAAGATTATGAAAGGTTTCATGAAATTCCTCCCTTCAATGTCAAGGCTGACCCAAGCATCCTGATAAACGCTGAAGATTATCCATGGTTACGGCGCAATAAGCAAATGACACAAGCGAAGAAAAAGTGAAGACTTTCTCCCGCAACTATTATGATGATACCATGCCAAATTTGTAACAGACGAGTATGCTATGCCAACTTTTTCAGAGTTCATTTGAAAACTATGAATTTAGGTCGAATTTTCTCTATAGGTGCATCTATGTTCAAATTTTAACTATTCAAATTTGAAAACTAATGGCACTAACAGAAAGTTTATAATTTTTCTAAAACTAATGGCACTAACAGAAAGTTTATAATTTTGCTAACCTAAAAGCGAAAAGAATTAAAAAATAAAGCAAAAAACAAAACAAAATAAATAATACAGAAAACAAAACAAAAAACTGGAAAAAAACAAAAATAGCAACAATAAGTATTTTGTTGTAAGTAGAAACAAAATAAAATAAATA
>NC_041382.1:7390177-7391192 GCF_002162155.2 Triticum dicoccoides | reverse complement strand
AATACAGAAAACAAAACAAAAAAACTGGAAAAAAATAAAAATAGCAACAATAAGTATTTTGTTGTAAGTAGAAACAAAATAAAATAAATAAAGCAACAAATAAAACAAAAAAACAAAAAAGTGTTCTCAAATTTGAAAACTAATGGCACTAACAGAAAGTTTATAATTTTTATAAAACTAAAAGCAAAAAGAATTAAAAAATAAAGCAAAAAACAAAATAAAATAAATAATGCAGAAAACAAAACAAAAAAACTGGAAAAAAATTAAATATATCAACAATAAGTATTTTGTTGTAAGTAGAAAGAAAAAAACAAAAAAAGTGCCACCTACTGGGCACCCACGGCCTGAATACGACTAGAAACCCTACCATGGGCCAGGATTCAGGCCCGTGGGAGGCCCAGTAGGCCCACAGGCACACATTGCACGGTTAGGCCCGAAAGCCTGCTTTAGAGAGGAGCTCGAGAGGGAAGGCGCACTGCACCTTATAAACAGGTGCGGCTCCCTCTCAACTAGCGAGGTGGGACTAAACATTTGGGCGCGGGGCAGCACAAGGCCTTTGGTCCCGGTTGGTGGCACCAACCGGGACTAAAGGTGTTGGGTTTCGTAGTAATTTTAAAATTTTCCTACGCACACGCAAGATCATGATGATGCATAGCAACGAGAGGGGAGATTGTTGTCTACGTACCCTTGTAGACCGCAACGGAAGCGTTGACGCAACGTAGAGGAAGTAGTCGTACGTCTTCCGATCCGACTGATCCAAGCACCGTTACTCCGGCACCTCCGAGTTCTTGGCACACGTACAGCTCGATGACGCTCCCCGGGCTCCGATCGAGAAAAGCTTCGGGGATAAGTTTCGTCAGCACAACGGCGTGGTGACGATGATGATGTTCTACCGACGCAGGGCTTCGCCTAAGCACTACTACGATATGACCGAGGTGGAATATGGTGGAAGGGGGCACCGCACACGGCTAAGGAACGATCACGAAGATCAACTTGTGTGTTCTAGGGTGCCCCC
>NC_041382.1:7388645-7389678 GCF_002162155.2 Triticum dicoccoides | reverse complement strand
CCCTCCCTCCTTGTCCAATTCGGACTAGGGGGAGAGGGGGCGCGCGGCCTGCCCTGGCAGCCCCTTCCTCTTCTCCACATTAGGCCCATAAGGCCCATTAACCCCCCGGGGGTTCTGGTAACCCCCCGGTGCTCCGGTTTTATCCGAAACTTCCCCGGAACCCTTCCGGTGTCCGAATATAGTCGTCCAATATATCAATCTTTATGTCTCGACCATTTCGAGACTCCTAGTCATGTCCGTGATCACATCCGGGACTCCAAACTAACTTCGGTACATCAAAATGCATAAACTCATAATAACTGTCATCTTAACGTTAAGCGTGCGGACCCTACGGTTCGAGAACAATGTAGACATGACTGAGACAAATCTCCGGTCAATAACCAATAGCGGGACCTGGATGCCCATATTGGCTCCTACATATTCTACGAAGATCTTTATCGGTCAGACCGCATAACAACATACGTTGTTCCCTTTGTCATCGGTATGTTACTTGCCCGAGATTCGATCGTCGGTATCCAATACCTAGTTCAATCTCGTTACCGGCAAGTCTCTTTACTCGTTCCGTAATACATCATCTCACAACTAACTTATTAGTTGTAATGCTTGCAAGGCTTATGTGATGTGCATTACCGAGAGGGCCCAGAGATACCTCTCCGACAATCGGAGTGACAAATCCTAATCTCGAAATACGCCAACCCAACATTTACCTTTGGAGACACCTGTAGAGCTCCTTTATAATCACCCATTTACGTTGTGACGTTTGGTAGCACACAAAGTGTTCCTCCGGCAAACGGGAGTTGCATAATCTCATAGTCATAGGAACATGTATAAGTCATGAAGAAAGCAATAGCAACATACTAAACGATCGGGTGCTAAGCTAATGGAATGGGTCATGTCAATCAGATCATTCACCTAATGATGTGATCCCGTTAATCAAATAACAACTCTTTGTCTATGGTTAGGAAACATAACCATCTTTGATTAACGAGCTAGTCAAGTAGAGGCATACTAGTGACACTCTGTTTGTCTATGT
>NC_041382.1:7384322-7388093 GCF_002162155.2 Triticum dicoccoides | reverse complement strand
CCTTTTTTGCAAACACATATATGTTTTTTCCTGCAGATTATATGTATATGTATGAGTATATGTATGAGTATATATATGATTATATGATGATGTATGAGTATATGTATGTGCTGAAAAGATAGATTTTTAGAAAAAATACTATTTTTTCTGTTGATGATATGATGATGTTTTTTTTTCATATATGCATTTTTTCATATATGTATTAATTGTTTTAAGTTGTTAGTAGATATCGATTTTAGGTTAGTGCATTTTATAACTGATTTTAGGTTAGTTGATCGATTTAGTGCATTTTATGTTTGTTGCATTTTAGGTTAGTGCATTTGCTAAGTGATATTAAGAAAGGAAGGAAAAGAAGGATAGGAAAGAAGAAAATAAGAAGAGGAAAGAAAGAACAAGAGGAGAGGAAGAAAAGGAGAAATAAATAAGAAGAAGAAAAAGGAAGAAAAAGAAGAGGAGAAGAAGAAAGGAATAGTGGAGAAGAAGAGAAAATAGAATATTCTATTTTCTCTTCTTCTCCACTATTCCTTTCTTCTTCTCCTTTTTTTTTCTTCTTTTTTTCTTCGATCTTCTCCTCTAGCTATTCCTTTCTTCGAGGGTTCTATAGGGTCGAGGGATCGAGGGTCGAGGGTTCCAGGGTCGTCTAGGGGTCGAGGGTTCCAGGGTCGTTGAGGGTTCGAGGGGTCGAGGATCGCCGAGGGGTCGAGAGAGGTTTCCTAGTGTCAAAGTATTGAAGAAATCCATGGCTTCATCATTAGCCAGAAGTAACCAGGGCATGACGAAGTCCTCCAAAGTTATTTTGGAATGGTGTCCCGGATAGGATAATTTTCCTTTTTGTATGAATTTCATCAAAGGCCTTCCAAATAACGATATTTGGAAGGTTCTTGCTGAACTTTGTACCAAAAAGCGAATTATCCTATCTGGGACTCCGTTCCAAAATAACTTTGGAGAGCTTCGTACCATCATGCACCTGTTACTTTCGCCTAATGATGAAGACATGGTTTTGTTGAATCCTTTGACACTAGGCAACCTCCCGACCCCTCGGCGATCCTCTCGAACATGAGAGGAAGAAGAGGATAAAAAAAGAAGAGGAAAAAGAAAAAAAAAGAGGAGAAGAAAGAATAGAGGAGTTCTTCTCCTCTTTTTTTCTTCTTCTTCCTCTTTTTTATCGGGAATGAGGGTCGTCGAGGGACATAGATGTAGTGTCGTCGTTGTCGATATACCCCCTCCCGATAGCTTCAACACATGGGGGGGGGGTCGATATTACCCCCTCCTTGAGCGTTCTGGAGGCCACCCCAAACCCTTGAAGCATTGTCGAGGCCACCCCAAACCCTAGAGAAGCAGCGTCGAGGCCACTAATTAATATATATGATTCCTTACTATCATTAGCTAGCTAGTTCTACGTTTGCCACTAATATATCCATCTGTCATGTTTGAATAATAATTGCCATGTTGTAAATATTTGTAGAAACTATGGACACCGCCCGAGACGAAGCAAAAGAAGTGTTGTTGAGGGACATAATCACAGAAGGAAGTGATGCCGTCTCGTTGTTTCTCAATGACACCGATGGTCTGGAAGGGGAGGGTGAAGAAGCTGGCTCCGGTGACCTAATGCCGGTGCAAGAAGAAGAACATGAGGATGGCTCCGGTGACCCAATGCCGGTGCAAGAAGGAGACCGTGATGACGGCTCCGGTGACCGAACCGAGTCCGGCCAGGTATATATATTAGTTAAGCCTGTGCTGACTAGCTAATTGATGCATTCATTGTTTTGGTATGTACACATATTAATTAGGTCTTTGTTCTTTTTTCTAGCCCTCCGGATCGAGCACAACTGAGGTAAAGAGACGAGGCCCGAAGAAAAAGTTGAGCTCGGATGAAAGGTTTGAGATCATAGCAATCGCGCCCGACGGCCAACCGATTGAACCCATCCGAACAAAGAACGCATTTGTTGCTCAGTGCGGGGTTCTGGTTAGGGACAAGATCCCGATCAACATCCAGCAATGGTTAAAGCCGGCCACAGAAGACCCTGAGGTGTCTTACGTCAATGATATGCAGAAAAATGATCTTTGGACTGAGATGAAGTCAAATTTCACCCTACCGCCAGAGGATCATCCGGAGAAGCCAGTTAAAGAGCAATTAATCAAGTCTTTTGCTCTTAAGAGGATGGCAGACCTATTCAGGAGGTGGAAGAAAGAGCTGAATAGGTTTGTCGATAAAAAAGAGACACCAGAATTCAAGGGCAGATATGAGAAGATCAAAGATCACTGGCCCGCATTTGTGGCCAACAAGACATCGGAAAAGAGTAAGAAGATGTCGGCGAAAAACAAGAAAAATGCTGCGAAGAAGAAGCTTCACCATCGCACGTGGTCAGGTGGCTACCTCGTAGCCCGGCCTAAGTGGGCCAAGGTTGAGAATGATCTGGTTGAAAAAGGGATCGAACCAGAGACAATGAACTGGACAGACCGTTGCCGGACTTGGTTCTTCGGGGCTGGCGGAACCTTGGACCCTGTAACAGGGAAGTGCATTTGGATGGACGAGCAACTTGACATACCCTTGAAGAAGCTTCGGTACTATATCGCTGCAGCACAGAAAGGGACGTTCCTTCCAGACAAAGAGAACGACGAGCTCACAAAGGCCCTCGGAAATCCTGAGCACCCTGGACGAACACGAGGCACGCCAGGCTCCATTCCGTGGAAGGCTGGGTTTCCGGACGCAGGCGGTTACAAAAGCCACGAGAGGAGGAAAAAATTGCAGCAGACCGGACTGCAGGCGCTGCACGCAAGGGTACAAGCGATAGAGGAACGAGAAGCAAATCACAGCCAACGACTTGCCGAAGCTTCCCCTGAAGCTACCCCACCATCTCAGCGGAGAAGCAGCGTGGCTTCCACCGAGCTGCTTCAGCCGGAGCTTGTCTTGACGGCTCCTGCCAGCTATCCCGTGGATGCTATCACGGAGGCTCAAAATTGCCACCTTATGACGCAATGGATTAATATGAAGGTCAAGGCGGCTGTTGGCTCTGTTTTTCCTAATGAACCCGGCGCAACTTTTCACTGCCGGCCGATTCCAGAAGGATATGCTAAGGTGATGGTGGATGAAATAACGGAGGGATTTGAGGACCTCCCGCTTGACCACCCTACCAGAGAAGGGGAGACTCGGCTGGGTTCTTCTCTGAAGACTCCATGCCTATGGCAGAAGGAGCTCATCAACCTTCCGAACTGGACGCCTCCGCCTCCTCCTCCTCCTCCGGCGAGTCAGGGCACTCCGCCTCCTCCACTGCCTCCTCCTCTGGCGAGTGACGATCAGGCCCTCGGCCGGCTCCTTCTCCGGCGCGTGGCGGCACTCCGCCTCCTTCTCCGCCTGCGCTGACGCGCTCGAGCAGCCAGCCTCCTCCTTCTCCGCCTCGTCAGCAAGGGCGGAAGAGACCCGCCGCCGCTCCGGCAGCTGCTCCGGCGCGTCGTAGTCCTTCTCCTCCGCCTCGTAAGCAAGTAAAGAAGACAGCCGCTCTGTCTGTTCGGCCAACATCTAGCAGTACAGCCAGAGGCGGAAGGACATACAGATTCGGTCCTTCTCTGAAGAGTCCACAGAAGTTACCATACGAGAGGACCCCAAAGGAGAACGTGAAGATTGCGTGAACCAAAGTGGATGACTGGTTTCAAGGGTTGAAAGCAAAGAGACATCCACCTCCGGAGGAGAAGGTAGATCCGGTGAAAGTGAAGCGCACTCTGGCTGCCCTGGAAAAACCACCCAAGTCTCTGCCGGAAGGCAACTATGAG
>NC_041382.1:7383659-7384312 GCF_002162155.2 Triticum dicoccoides | reverse complement strand
GCCAACCCAACATTTACCTTTGGAGACACCTGTAGAGCTCCTTTATAATCACCCATTTACGTTGTGACGTTTGGTAGCACACAAAGTGTTCCTCCGGCAAACGGGAGTTGCATAATCTCATAGTCATAGGAACATGTATAAGTCATGAAGAAAGCAATAGCAACATACTAAACGATCGGGTGCTAAGCTAATGGAATGGGTCATGTCAATCAGATCATTCACCTAATGATGTGATCCCGTTAATCAAATAACAACTCTTTGTCTATGGTTAGGAAACATAACCATCTTTGATTAACGAGCTAGTCAAGTAGAGGCATACTAGTGACACTCTGTTTGTCTATGTATTCACACATGTATTATGTTTCCGATTAATACAATTATAGCATGAATAATAAACATTTATCATGAAATAAGGAAGGACTAAAGGGGGACATTAGTCCCGGTTTGTGCCACAAACCGGGACCAATGCGCCGTCTATATAAGCAAGACTTGTGAAAATTTTCGTTCAGTTCTTCGATCACGCCCCGACGCCGCCGCCAGGCTGCCCCTCTGCGCCTCGCCGCGCCGTCGTCGCCCTGCCTCCGACGCCGTCCCGCACCGCCCCGATGCTGTCGCCACCCCGTGCTGCCCCGACGCCGTCGCCGCGCGCCAGC
>NC_041382.1:7311717-7322480 GCF_002162155.2 Triticum dicoccoides | reverse complement strand
CTAGTTGGGGATGGTAGCCGATGCAATAGGGAGAAATACTAGGTATGCACCCCCAATCTATCTTCTTAGCTTCTCGTTGGTTCTTATCTCTTGCTTGTCTCTAATGGCCACAGGGGTAGATTTGCTCCTATACCAACATCGAGGCACTCAAGGAGAAGCTCTAGAAGAAGACATGCATGGAAGTGTCCTCCAAGCACCTCAAGCACTATAAAATGGCTGGCGACCACCATCATAACTAGAGTAATCTACTGGAATCTAAGATCTAGAGTCATTTTCCCTAACAGAAGTCCCCTTGACTTCACGAGCTTTTCGTGACAAAGTTTTCCTCAAAAGATTAAGATCTGGTCATAACAGTAACTAGATTGTTTATTTTTACTATTAGCTCTACTCCCGCCACCATACTTCCTTCCTTTGAGCTATTGCGTTCAACTTTCTTCATGGAAGAATTTCTTACAGTATCTTTCAACTTTGAAGCATCAACTCTTGGTGGATGACAAAAATATGAATTAGCACTAAATTGCAATTTTTCGTGTAGCAACTGTAAATGGAAACAAAAGAAGGGCTAGCCAAAAACAACAACATCGAAGCTCTAAACTCAGATTGAATTAATTGTTTTTTACTTGTAAAATAAAATGCACTATTATGTGTTGTATCTCCAATAAGTTTTATAGGTGATATGATATTTTATTGATTCTTTTACCTATAGATAACTTTGTCCAAGTCGAGTCTTCACTTTGGTCCTGTTAGCCCATTTAGGATTGTCATTGTCCAGACCATGGATGTAGGGGTAAAGAAGCCACACACATGTTCTCCAACGGTGCATCCTTCAACTCTGCACTGCCCTTGGGGGGGAAGATAGAGGAGTCTTTGAGCGGAAGAAAGAAACGACGGGAGGGCTATGAGTGGTAAGGCAGGGACACATGGACGAGATTTTAAAATGCATTGAAATTTTTTATTTTTTACATACGAACATTTTTAATATGTGAACAATTTTATAATTACTTACGTTTGGGAAAAAATGCATCAAACATTGTTTTTAGTTACATGAACAAGTTTAAAAATGTCTCGAACATTGTTTCTAGTTACATGCACGTTATTTAAAAATGCATCAAACACTTCTTTGAGTTACACTAGATAATTGCCACTTCGTTCCAACTGGCAACTGGTGTAAATATACTATAGTATTTTGGCCCAGGATTACCTTCCATATTAGTGATTGTATAAATTTGTTTATCAAATCATGCATGGGTTTTACCTACCTAATTGTATTTAGTATTTTATTTGGTAAGAATTTATTGTCTTGCCAAAAAATATATAATTTGGTAAGTTAATAAGTCATCAAACCGAGAGGGAAGGGGAAATGTTGGAAGAAAGACGAGGTGGACGACAGAACCTTACGTTTTAAGTAGGACAGGAGGGATGAACAATTTTAACAACGTGCCGAACACCTTTTCTAATTACACGAACATTCATTCAAAAATGTATCGACCACTTTTTAAAATATGTGGTTTTAGTAAAAATGTGTCAAACACCTTTTCTAATTAGATGAACACTCTTTCCAAAAATGCATAGAACACTTTTTAAAATACATGATTTTAGTAAAAATGTGGCAAACACTTTTTCCAATTACATGAACATTCTTTCATAAATGCATCGATCACTTTTTTAAATATGTGGTTTTAGAAAAATGTGCCAAACACTTTGATATTCTGAATTGTTTTAAAGAAGGAAAACAGGAAACAAATATGGAAAATACGAAAAAAAAACACTTGGGCGCCCAATCCCGCATATGGGCCGGCACATGAGGGCGCGCGAGAGAGGAGTGAGTGCACGCTGGCATGTGGGTCACTTGTCGGAGCTTGAGAGTTCTCTCTTTGGCTAAAAAAACAAAACTTGAGATTTTTCTCTTTTTTCGTAGATCCATTTATTCAAAATGTTTTATATCTTAAAACCGTGTGTCCATCTCAAACCGTTTTCACCTTTTGATTCCTCGCGTCGAGTTTTTCAAAACTAGATCCTATGTTGATAGTTTTTGACGAACATTTTTTCCACGAAAAAAACTCGAACCGGGAGTACTTTTGTCCTCTCCAAAAGAGGCACGATTGTGCCTCTCGCGGAAGCAAATCCGTGCTTTCAAAGAAGTAAATGTGTGCCTCTCGTGGAAGAAAAATAAATGAAAATACATATGTTTTTTCGTTTCTGAAAGGCATGATTGTGCCTCTCGCGGAAGCAAATCCGCTCCTCTCGTGGAAGGGGAAAAAAGAACACTCTTTTTTCGTTTCAAAGAGACACGACTATGCCTCCCACGAAAGCAAATCCGTGCCTCCACGAAAGAAAAAAAAGATGCGTTTTCCGGTTTTGAGGGGCACGACAGTGCCTCTCGTGGAAGGAAAATAAAATGAGTTTTTTCGTGTAATTTTTTTTTTCCAAAACCTAAGGTAGACCAGGGGAAAGCTGAAAAACTAGAAAAACCATCTAAAAAGCGGAAACACGTGCGAAAAATTAAAAAAACAAAAATCAGAGAAAGCGCCCAGAGCGCGACACGTGGCGGTGGCTGCGAGCGCATCAAGTGGCGCACTCTCAGCCTACCCCTGGTGACCCTTGTAGGGGCTCCCAAAGGAGTACTCCTAGGAAACAAATCGCCACCCTAGCGAAGAAACATCAATAAGGGCATGTAGAAGCTCCGAAGACCCCCACTCAAAAAAAAAAACTCCGAAGACCATGAAAGTCTGTTGAATCCAAACGGATCCACCAGAAACCTAAATCGATTAGATCCTGAAAGACCCGGAAGAGATATGACTCCACACGATCCACGCCTTGGATAAAAAACACCAACTAAATGGAAAAGAGCAGTGATTATTCCTACACTAGAACAACACTGTCGCCTTGCCGTCCCAAACAAAATTCGAAGACTCACTAAAGAAAATCTGGAAAAAAACACCCATGTCGTGGCACAACAGGACTGGGTTCGATGTCGAGCTCGCTGCCGTCTAGGACCATGCACTAACTCCCTCTTCCGCGGTGACCTAGCCAGGTCAGGCCGCTGTTGAAGATCGCTGTGATGGATCACCAACGCCTCCATCGAGCATCGCCTAACGAAGACCGTCACTCAAGAACACATCTCCTTCACCATCTCGAGACAACCCTCCAACTCCTCCACAAGCAGGCCGCCCACAATCAGAACCTTGCCCCTCCCCAAGGCCGTAAGATCTTTTCTCCGTGATGCGCCCTCGCAGCAGCGAGATGGGGGAGTAGATGGGGCAATAGCTAGGGTTTCGGTCGCCTCCTGGTCCTCTCTTCACGAAATATTATGTCTCCATAGACCAAGTTGTAGAATAGTAGCTTCTTTTTGATTGGTTAGAGGTAGTTATCTCGTTTCTGTGGCATTATTCATCCATAGTTTCTTATGATAGCTACTTGTGTGATTTGCGACAACTGTATAGTACTTTACATTTTATTTGATAATAACAACAACCGTGCACTATCTTTGTTTGGTCAGTTCCCTTGAAATAGCGGCATCTTTCCCTTTGTATACTAGGTACTATGGTGCTAGAAGAGAGCACATCCTTCCTCACGGGTATAGTTGTGCGTGTGCAGTATGCACACGTTGTAACTCCTTCGAAATTCAAAGATACTACGTACTACAAAATGGTCAGTACCATTGATACAAAAAGGCCATACACATTGCCGGTGGATGCAGGACAAAGAAGACTTCAACACCCTAAAGTATCTGAATGTATTTTTTAAAATTTATGTAAGAGTGTTTTTTAAGGGCATAATCCATTGATACTTGATTTTCGACATCACCATTGTTCTCTTGTTGCTACATGAAACAATGCAAACGAGCGAGGCAATTTGGGTCTGGGGCTCCATGGAGCTGGAAATTTCCAAAATTCCAAATTTTCAATTTTCAATTTAAAAAAATATGAAAATAAATACACAATGTTTATAGAACCCCTGGTAAGTGAACAATCTGAAAATAAATACAAAGTCTGAAAATAAATTTGACTTTTCAATTAGTGCTCATTTTGGACAACTTTCCATTTCTTTGGTTGAGTGGCAAGCGAACAAATATAAGATTTTTTTATCATAGAACCCCTGGTACCAATGTTTATAGAACTGGATGTTCTAGTGCGTTGTAGATTCTTATCCAAGACTTGTATCATTTAATGATGCCATGTGAATCAAGCAACACGAGAAGGACCCAATAACGAAAGTTTTGTAAAGGGACTAGAGCAGACTACCATGAGATGCTCTTCAAGCCGATTGTATGGGATTTGTTCTAGTGTGCAGTGATAGGTGCAAGGATATGGATGGTAGTTTAATTTGTTGGCCATGGAGTTTGGATCATATGATGTAGTCCTAGGAGTAGTCTGGAGGAGGAAATTCCCTATTATTTCAATAAGTCTTTCTGTTGGTTGTAACTAATTACGTAGGCATAGACATATTTTTTAGAATACTTACTTAGTTAAATAGAAAGATGACTTTTGATAATTTTTTAGTCCCCTCATTCCCGAGCGAAAAAACGGATGCGCTAACGCATAAGGACAGTGGTGGAAGCTGAAGGAAAGAGTGGGCTTTGAATCTAGGTATGTTTTCTAAGGATCGCATTGCGCTTAGGCTGCCTTTACGAACATACCTCTGTCTTTTAGACAAAACCCTGTGTGTGGAACTACTTAGATTTGTTTTCTAATTGCTTTTTATCGGGCCCTGTCTTGGGTGAACTGATGACACTATTGCTCGGGGATCCAGGTTTTTTTCCTTCCTACGGTGAAGGTGTGGAGCGGTAGTTCAGTCTCCGACAAGTGAGCTCGAATAGCCCCTAGTGTCCTTTTCCCCTGAGATTTGACGGCGGACTTGAAAAGCCACCTACAGACGCTTTACGCCCAATTATTCCGGATAACGCTTGCATCCTCTTGCAGTGGAGGACCTTTCTCAAGAACCGAGAGCCGGCCATGGACGGCCCTCGTTTGCTGCTCAAATTCTCAGGCTCTCCACCAATGCCAGAATTGGTCCTTGATGTAGCAGGAAAAAAGCTGGGAGTGCTTGTTGTTCCCTGCCGGAACGAGCCATCACTAACTCAATCGTGCCGACGAGGGACCAAATCGCAGCCCTAATTGTTCACCCGGACAAAAAAACCAGGGTTCCTCAGCCCTTCGACCGCCGAGGCATGAACGGAAGGGAAATGGACCACCGGCCTCGCCAAGGATGAGCGGGGTGCAAGAACACCTCCGGACTGAAAACCAGTCAATGACGAGCCATTTTCTTACTCGTTGGACCATACTTTTTGTTTCTACTGCTTCTTCTACAAACAGTATAATACACACTATTTTTTTGAACACTGAAAATACTATTGATCAACAACAACGTACATATACAAGTGTGTACTGGAGTACTTCAGTGAGCTTCGCTACATCTGCATTAAGGCAACATCTGTTGCCTGCACATAAACATATAAACCTGAAAGGAGAATTCTGGATTTTGAGTGCTAGCCTAGCTTGATGATGTGCTCGAAAATTATAGCTCCTGTTGACATGGTAAATCCTGGTAGCATCAAAAGGCGGAGAGGTTGTAATGTAAGCAAGTTGAGGCCTAATGGTCCAATGGCCTGGAGTATGAACCAGGCTGTTAGCCGCAAGCGTTGTCGCCAGAGTCGCGTTGTCCGTCAGAAAAGTAACCTGTTGAAGCTGAAGCAATTCTGCTATCTCGGATGCAAGCATGATGCCAAATGCTTCAGCTTGTATAGCTGATGTCACTGGTGGAGAAACAGCCGATATGCATAGGTGTTTGCACTGTCGTTCGCCTGGAAATTGAATGAATACACCTAAACCTGCCACTGCCAGTTGACCTTCAGGTCCTGGATTCCATGCTGCATCAGAGTAGACAGAAGGACCTGGAAAAATATCCACAATTGTTTTTCCTGGAGACGGTGTTGTCTGATGGTAGTGATTATGGCTTTGTACATGAACCTCCACAGGCACAGCCTTGATAGTCTCGGTTGAGACTATCGCACTATTGCTCGGAGGTGTTGCAACTTCCATACTAGTTTCTTTCAAGATCGCCTCCGCAGTAGCGTATACCTGAGAAGGTGATCTAGATTTCCTGCAAAAACGATTGTCATTTCGAGATTTCCAAATACACCACAGAAAGGTATATAGTGAGGCAATGTTTATTTGCGGGTGATTGGAAATAAGGAGAGCTTTAATACACACTATTGAAAGTTGCACATTGTTGGCACACAACCCTACCCCTAGCTCTCCTCTCTCTCTCACCGAGCCCTCTCTCTGATGCCGTGGCGCGAACCGACGAAGGAGAAGGAAGGAGAGGAGCACACAGGGGACAGGTTTTCCCGCGCACGAACGCCACTGCCTTGAGCATGAACTCAACACACCCTGCACCGTTACAACGATCACCGCCGCGGCTTTATATCCCGAGCCAGCAACCAGGCAGGCACCCACGCTCCCTCCCCCTTCGTGCCCGCGATCCGCTCGCCTCGCTCGTGCCCACGACACGCTCTGACACACACGGATCACGCGGCGGGCCTCCAACAGATCGCCCGCGATCACCCCGCGTGGCTCACCAACGGCCTGCGGCCACACACACGCACTGCGCACACCCGCACGGACGCGCCCGTGCTGCACACACACGCGCTACTCGTCGCGGACCCGGCGCGCCCGACGCGTCCCGCTCGCGCCCATACACGAGCTGATCGAGCCCGACGAGCCACCGCGGCTTATTTGCCCTACATTTCACCTTCCTAAGCCGCAGCTAAGAGCAGCCCGCCGTCCTCGACACCGTCGTCCCCCAACAGTGCGCGCTCCACCGCCAGCGCCTTCCTCAGCTGCGGGCACCCCCGTTTGAAGTGACTGCGCTCGCCGCACTTGTAGCAACGCCCGCGCCGATTGCCACCGTTGCCCGAGGCCACGCTGCGCACGTCGTTGTCATCCCGAGCACCTCCCTGCTGCCGCTCCCGTGCCCGCCATTGCGCCGCCGTGAACATGAGCTGCCCGTCATCTCGCTCGCCGCCCGCCTGCCCATGTCCTCGTAGCCGCTCGTGGAACGCCTTCGGGCGACCCAGAGCCTCCTCAAACGCCATGGTCCTGACGTCACAGAACTGCTCGATCCCGGCCACCTCCACGTACAGGCGGTCCGGCACCGAGTCGAGCAACTTCTTCACGAGCGCTGCATCCTCTAGGGTCGAGCCGAGCTCCGCGAAGCGCGCGGCCACCTCCAAGCCTGCCAGCGAACACGTCCAGCGACTCGCTCTCCGCCATGCTCAGGAGCTCGAATACGCCGCGGAGTGTGCCCAGCCGCGCTGCCCGAACGCGATCCGCCGCGACAAACTTGACCTTGAGGCTCGCCGAGACCTCCGCTGCCGTCTTCTTTGACGACACTTGAAGCAGCAGGTCCTCCGCGAACGGTGGCTTGTCCTTCGCGATCACCGCCGCCGCGTCCTCCGGAACCACCACTGCTTCCCACAGCCCTGCCGCGTCGTGGTTTGCCTCGACCTTGATGGCCGACGCCGTGTAGTTGTCCCCAGTGAGTAGAGTCACCGGCTGCGGCAGCGATGATAAGCTGCGGTGGCGCGTCGGGCTTGATCAGCTTGTGTATGGGCGCGAGCTGGACGCGTCGGGCGTGCCGGGTCCGTGGCGAGTAGCATGTGTGTGCGCGTGTGTGCAGCACGGGCGTGTCCGTGCGTGTGTGGGCAGTTTGTGTGTGTGGCCGCAGGCCGTTGGCGAGCCGCGCGGGGTGATCGTGTGTGATCTGTTGGAGGCCCGCCATGACCCTTGCTTGACGAAGCGCGTCGTGGGCACGAGCGAGGCGGGCGGATCACGGCCGCGAAGGGGGGGGGCATGGGTGCGTGCCTGGTCGTTGGCTCCCGGTATAAAGCCGCAGCGGTGATCGTTGTAACGGTGCGGGGTGTGTTGAGTTCGTGCTCAAGGCAGTGGCGTTCGTGCGCCGGGAAATACCTCGCCTTGTCCCCTGTGTGATCCTCTCATTCCTTCTCCTTTGTCGGTTCGCGCCACGGCATCAGAGCGAGGGCTCAGTGAGAGAGAGAGGAGAGATAGGGCTAGAGTTTTGTGCCAACAATTGGCATCAGAGCCACGTGAAGATCAGAACTCGCCGGCGATGTCCATCGTCCCATACGCCGGCGCAGCGGCGGATCACTACCGCAGCCGGTGCCGCTACTCACTGGGGGCAACTCCACGGCATGGGCCATCAAGGTCGAGGCAAACCTCGACGTGGCCGGGCTGTGGGAAGCAGTGGTCGTACTAGAGGACGCGACGGCGGCAGTGATCACGAAGAAGGACAAGCTCGCGCGGGCCTACCTACTCGGCGCGCTCACGGAGGACCTGCTGCTGCACGTGTCGTCGAAGAAGACGACGGCGGAGGTCTGGGCGAGCCTCAAGGTCAGGTTCGTCGGGGCGGATCGCGTTCGGTCGGCGTGGCTAGGCACGCTCCGTGGCAAATTCGAGCTTCTGTGCATGGCGGAGGGCGAGTCGCTGGACGCGTTCGCTAGCAGGCTAGGAGGCATGGCGGCGCGCTTCGCGGGGCTAGGCTCGACCCTAGAGGATGCAGCGCCCATGAAGAAGCTGCTCGACTCGGTGTCGGACCGCCTGTACGCGGCGGTGGCCGGGATCGAGCAATTCTGCGACGTCATGACCATGGTCTTTGAGGAGACTCTGGGTCGCCTGAAGGCGTTCGACGAGCGGCTACGACGACGCGGGCAGGCGGGCGGCGAGCAAGCTGATGATCAGCTCATGTACACGGTGGCGCAATGGCGGGCTCGGGAGCGGCAGCGGGGAGATGCTCGGGACAACAACGATGTGCGCAGCGTGGCCTCGGGCAACGGTGGCAATCAGCGCGGGCGCTGCTACAAGTGCGGCGAGCGCGGCCACTTCAAACGGGAGTGCCCGCAGTTGAGGAAGGCGCCGGCGGCGGAGCTCGCACTGCGGGTAGACGACGGCGGGCTGCTCTGTGCCGCGGCTTAGGGAGGTGAATTGTAGGGCAAATAACCCGTGGTGGCGTGTTGGGCTCGATCAGCTCGTGTATGGGCGCGAGCTGGACGCGTCGGGCACGCCGGATCTGCGGCGAGTAGCGCGTGTGTGCGTGTGTGTGTGCAGCACAGGTGTGCCCGTGCAGGTGTGCGCAGTGTGTGTGTCTGCAGGCCGTTGGCGAGCCGCGCGGGGTGATCGCGGCGATCTGTTGGAGGCCCGCCGTGACCCGTGCGCGTCGGAATGCGTCGTGGCACCAGCGAGGCGGGCGGATCGCGGGCGCGAAGGGGGATGGAGCGTGGGTGTGTGCCCAGTCGCTGGCTCCGGGTATAAAGCCGCGGCGGTGATCGTTGTAACGGCGCGGGTTGTATTGAGTTCGTGCTCAAGGTAGTGGTGTTCGCGCACCGGGAAAAATCTCGCCTTGTTCCCTGTGTGCTCCTCTCCTTCCTTCTGCTTCATCGGTTCGCGTCACGGCATCAGAGTGAGGGCTGAGTGAGAGAGAGGAGAGCGGGGGCTAGAGTTTTGCGCTAGCATCACACATGGTGAACGACTTACAAGTTGCAGCAGGAAAGCATGTACGCTGCTGACACACGGATAAAAAATCAAGACAGTCCTGGAGTAGACGCTGGAGCGGCTGGACGCTGACATCCCCGGCTACCCCTCTAACGAGTCTTTCACTAATTTCCATTGGTTAGTGCGATGGAGAACCTAAAATGCCTTGAATCTTTACCAAGGCGGCCGGCCACGTGTGGCCTCAGCATCACGTGTCGAGACGTCTCAACAACATTGAACTGTAGTACCTTCCAATAATCATCATAGTGTCGCCGAAGAAAATCAATGTCCACTACCGGCCCTATATATACTCCATGAGATATTAATTGAGAATATGACATCAGTTTTTTTTATGCTCGAGAGATTCCGTGGCTCAGCTTGATTTCTGTGTTCTCCCTAGCTCATTTCTCTCTCTTGAATATATACTTGATTTTTTTCTTTGTCCAATATTGTTGGAACCTTAACGGTAAGGTACTTATCTCCTACCATCGTCCCATGATATAGGAGTGTTTTTAACACTAGTCTCCTGACCAATCACAATCTTTTCTCACTTTCGGAATTTCATTAGGATTCTGCCAAGAATAAATGCTCAACTGTGAAGATGTCAAAGGCATGTCAAAGGGGTCAATTTAGGGAACAAAGCTTATTGCCTGCAGCTAGCTAGGCTTTAACCACGAGAGAATATGTTAATGTTCCTGATTGCCGAACGAGTGGTGAGTACACCGGTGCTCGTCCGTCTCACGGTGTTGTTGCCGTCTTTGTGGATTTTGCGATATTATTGTACTCTCCGTGGTGAAAAGAGGAACTCGCTAGCTGGTGGCCGATGAGGAACAAGATGATCGTTCCTGTTATAAAATCGTTGCTGATCTTCCGCTTCGAATCAAACGTTGAATAGGAAAACGAACAAATTGCACGGACAAGGAACCGAATACGTGTATAGAGAAACGTGCAAGCTCTTTATTATAGCTCTTTTCGTTGTTTTCTCTTGTGATAACTCAAATCAACTTATGTATAAAAAAACCTCCATCTCATGGATCTTTATACCCTAACCCGCCATGGGCATTTTAGTAATAAACCCATATTAACCTTTTGATATGTTGCAAAGGTTTCATGCCATATTACTAATGCCATTAATTAATGTTTCTCTAACTCATACAAATTGGTTGAGTAACACACATGGGTTAATGTTTCCTAACACCCCCCCCCCCCCGCCCC
>NC_041382.1:7306647-7311478 GCF_002162155.2 Triticum dicoccoides | reverse complement strand
GGAAAAAGAGTGATTTCATGCATATATCTTGCACTTGTTGCCTCCTCAAAAACCTACTTGACAAAACCCCTTAGGAAAACTCACTAAGGAAGAGTGCACAGTCTAGGCTTCAGCATTGAAATTTTTCTACTAGACTGATGATCTGTAGTATCATCAAATACAGCTATGATTCGGGCGTTCACCCCCCCTGAACCTTGCAAGTCTCTAATATTCCTCCTAACAATTCCATGAACACATCTTTGAAAACTTGATCGTTGTAGGGACTTTGTGAAAAGACTAGCACGATTATCGCATGATGTGTTTGACTACTTATGTTGTGTTTTTGTTTTAACTATGTTTATGCCATTGCAATTCTAAGTTTCTTTCCTTTAGCTATAAACTATTAATGGCAATTTGTTCATGTTCTTGCCATGTTCACTTTCTAAGTTCTTGCCTATATTTCAACAAACTATTCACATGGCAATTTTATTCCATGAACCATGGTAAATTTGTTGTATTTGTCCATGGCAAATTTATGAATGGTCACATGGAAACTTGATACTCTCACCAATCCAAATTAAATTATGCAACTTTAGTACAAAGTTGTACTAAAGCTACGTAAATTAATTTGGATCGGAGGAAGTAAAATTTATTTCCTCATACATGATAAATTGCATAAATCTTCATTATTGTTAAGATTTCGACGGAAATAGGATGAAGTTGTCCATGTGTGCCTAGGTTCAAACATAATTGTTAAGCTTCCATTTGTTTTGTTTTGCAAGCGACATAAAATGTTAGTTTCTCATGCATGGCAAAATGTAAAATTTCCAGGCATGCCCTTTTTTACAAACATCACAACTAATTTTTGTGTTCATCAAATATCTTAAATTGTAATGGCCACCATACCTTTTTCAATTTTTTTACTATATTTCCCATGCCCGCACTACAAAAGCTTTATCTTGTGCCCATGATCTACATAGGTCATTTTTATCTACTTTTTTGCCATGTTAATTTTCCTTTTTTTTACAATTTTTTTTCCAAATTTGTGAGGGAAAATTAGCTCATTTTGCCAATACCAATTTTTTTCTTCAAAATTCCCATGTGAACAACATTTTACATGGAAAATTTGTGACATGCTTGTACTTTTTGGACCATGTCAACTGTGTTTTTTGGACCATGGCAAATTTATTGAACAATCCATCCGACATATATTTTTTGGACCATGACAAATCCTTTTTAAAAGAGCAAAATTCCTAAGTTTGGCATGTGCCCATTATAATTTTTTATCTTGTGCCCACGACATTTTTATTGTACTTATCATGGCCAATTTTCCATCACCTCTTCCGATAAATTCCTAATGTTGCCATCATCTTTGGAAGAACTAGATGATAACCCGCACGTTGATGTGGGGATGGTTTGCAGTATATTTCAGTGAGATTTGGTTGTATAGAACATAAATATTTTGAGAAATAACATAAAAACTAAAATTTAAATACATATGATTTATTATGTTTGATTATTGTATAGTTGTAAAATATTTATAATATAAGTAGCATAATAGAATTGAAATTCTCATGTATGTTTGCATGTTGAGGTGAGTCTTTTCCCGCCGATGTTGCGTGATGAGGTGACATGCTTGAATGTTGAGAGAAATAGGTTAGTAGGGTGGCCCTTTTCCCATGCATGCTGATTGATGTGGTGGCATGCTTGCGTGTTGAGAGAAATAGGGCAGTGGGGGATTGTTATTTAGATATAGAAGATAAATCTCCTAATTTTTTCATGTACCCATGGAAAAATCCTAAATTTTGTCATATTTTTAAAACATATCTCCTAAAATTAGCTTGTGGACATGGCAGTTTGCTAATTTTTTCATCTATTTGGTAAAGAATGAATCTTCTAAATTTGACATGTGTCATTCTAATTTTTTTTCATAACTTGCAATGCTTTTAGATAAAAAAATCCCTGATTTGCATGTGTGCATCACAAATCCATCTTTTTTTCGAAGATAAATATCCATAACTTTTTCACCTCTTACAAATTCTCAAAATTTTCCATGTGCAATATGACAAATCCCTAAAATTTTCATCCATTTGGTAACAAAAAAACACATATATATTTTTGCCATGTGCCCATTGTTTTTACAAAATCCCAAAAGTCTCCATGTTTTTTAGAGAACAAAATCCAAAAATTAGTCGTGTGTAATTTTATAATAGGTGGCATGAAATTATATTATTTACACCATCATGTTTTTATTAGCTAATCAATGGTAGTTTATTTGTTGGTATCATGGCAATTCCATTATCTGAGACATGGCAAGTTTTTTTATTAAGATCATGGCAAATTTATTTATCGCACCATGGTAGTTTTATCATAGTTATGGCAATTTTATTAATCATACCATGGTTAATTTTCATCTTACAAATATATTTTTTGGCTATTTTCCATGGCAAATTTGTTAGAATTACCATGTAAATTTTATTTAACATAACATGATAAATTCTTTTTTATATACTAGTATTATATTATTCATATCGAAAATTTCTGCCTCTCTCACAAGCTTAAACTTTTTTCACAGCGCAAATTATGCCATGTGAACCCTACATGATTGTTTTGTAATTTGCCATGTTTTTAGAAAACCCAATGTTCTCCTTATTAGTCTACCTTGTTAAACACACCTGGTTTATATATTTTTCAGCATCATCTGGATCAACATTTTTTTTTCTGTTGAAGTTGCCATCGTACCATCTTGAATATATCTTGGTAATCTATATATTAGAGGATGTCTGGTTTTTTAGAGTATAAAATCGCATTTTTTATTCATTAAATCATGACAAACTGTAAATTTATGTCTCTGTTCCTTTTCTTTATAAGAATATATATTTTTTGTTCATGGCATGTTTTTGCGTAAATAACTATTTAACTCCTATGACCCAACTACGGGGTCACGCTGGGGCTCCCCTGGAATGAACACTTGACAAGGGTGATTTCGTACGCTGTGGGGTTGCTTCCAGATCGAACGATTCATTTGCTGGGGTTCCCGCCCAAATCGAACGTGGGTTTTCTATCGGGGTCCTGGTATAATTTGCTTCAAAGTAGTAGCACTTCGTCTCCATTCAACTCTAGGAGTAGTGAAAGCACAACAATGACCTCTACGTACCTAATAAACTGGTCTGGCAACTCATTAATAGGTTTCAGATCACGACGGTGGCTTTCCCAAGCTAGTTATTCCGGACTTGCAGCGACTAAAGTGTAGTCTCGCCAACTTGATATACAAACCTAATGTATTGTACTCACGCCCAGATCAATAGTTGGTGTAAGCAGCATCAGCTAGCTCCAGCAGCAGGTTCGTGGAAGCCTCGTGAGTGACTTGACCAAGGCCTGTGGTTGGCTGGAGCAAGGGAAAGGGCCATGGAAGCTTCCCTCACTCAGCTGAACATGCTAATCTACTTGACCCCAAGTGGGCCGTACGTCCTTCTCCTTCATTCAGCTGGACATTCTTGACCGCTTTTTCGTTGACACATATAGGACGTGGGAGTACACGTAGTCTAACTAGTCCAAGTGGCTGCCCATTTGGGTATATACTATGTAGCCATTCGTCTCTTGTTGATAAACATGTAGCCATTCTTCTCCAAGTGGGCCCTTCTTCTCCTTCAATCATCTGAACGTGTATGGTACGCTCCGCCATTTTGTTCTATAAAAACACTTCTTCTCTGGCTTTCAGTTCATCCTAATAACAACCAGTGACCCACCGACTGGAGTCTAATTTGGTAAGTTTCGACCAGCACATACGGCGCACCTACCGGCGACTTGTATAGTGTCCAGTTGCATGGAATTCTACGATGTTCTTTTTTTTCCGGCGTTTTGACCCCACATGTACTTACTTTGAAAGAACTTACACAACTTGATAAGTCCTCTTTCTTTCTTCTTTCTAGCAAAGACTTTATATTAACAACTTGATGCATATGACAACCTCACGCCACGTGTACCTTGGAGCGTTGTGAGTGCATGATTGGACTGGCCAAACTAAAGATGACTCGAGTATTATTTTGGAGATGCAAATTGAGCCAGTCTCCTTGCTTGAAGAGTCACCACTGTTCTGCCTAATTTAGTTGGAGAGAAAAGAATGAACTAGCACTTCAATCAGCACCAACTCGCCAGGCCCCACGCCGTCCCAACGGGTGACTCCCCTGCCGCGGCCGCTCTATCTTCCCCTTCCACCCTTGATCTCCCCTACCGTCGCCAGAGATTTTGTAGCTAATGTCTCTAATACATTTGCTGACATAAAATCTTGTTGCGAAGATTGAATGGTTACAACACATTGTCCACAAGCACTAGTAGAAAAATGACTTTTAGTATCAGTTCGTAAGGACCTTTAGTACCGGTTCTGGAACCGGTACTAAAGGGTGGGTACTAAAGGTCCCCCCCTTTAGTCCCGGTTCAGCACGAACCGGGACCAAAGGCCCACCACGTGGCACGAGGCGCGCCGTGATCTTGGGGACCTTTAGTCTCGGTTGGTGGATTTTTTTAATATTTTTTTTGAAATAAAGTAAAAACAGCCCGCCTACTGGGTCGGCACGGCCTGCATACGACTAAAAACCCAACCCCTAGTTGGGCCGGGATACAGGCCCGTACGGCCCAGTAGGCCCAACAGGGCAGAAGACTTGCAATAGGCCCACAAAGGCCTGCTTAGAGAGGAGCTCGACACGGTAGCCGCGGCAGGGCTTATAAATCGGTGCGAGCTCCTCTCAACTAGCGAGGTGGGACTAAACATTTATGCACTGCGGGTGGCAGCGCACCACCTTTAGTACCGGTTGGTGGCTTCAACCGGTACTAAGGGGGGGGGGTCTTTAGT
>NC_041382.1:7304575-7306404 GCF_002162155.2 Triticum dicoccoides | reverse complement strand
CTCTTTACTACCGGTTCGTGCCATGAACCGGTACTAAAGGTTCGCCACGAACCGCTATTAATGAGCGCCACCCGCCTAGCCGTTAGAACCGGCACTATTGGTTATATTAGTGCCGGCTCAAATACAAACCGGGACTAATGAGCTGAACATTTGACCCTTTTTCTACTAGTGAAGTTGAAATGTCGTTATTTTCTGATTAATGTGAGATTTTCTAGTTAATATCTCTAATTCTCCTCCGTATTTTCCTTTTAGTATATAATAAAATAAAATTGAATTGATAGATAGTATGTGTTCTAGAAAAACATGATTTTGTTCTGTGTAGCTTGCATAAACTCTATTTCACAATGAAACTGTAGAGACAAGTAGTATACATCCATAGGTTCTGTACTTTTTTCAGAACTTTTCCACACATAAACATTTTGATTTTTTTTTCAAATTTAAGGCTCAATGGAGCTCAAGCTCTATTAGCAATTTCCAAATGTAGACTCGTCATTCTGAAAGTGTAATGAGTAAAAATCACAAGAGCAGGTCTGGACCAGTGCGCGAAATCTCGAGCTCTCTACCGGTGCCAAAAGTCGTTCTTGATGGAGTAGGAACAAAGCTGGGAGGGCTTATTTCCCGCCCGGACGGGCCATCACCGCCTCAGTGGTGCCGACGAGGAACCAATCCCTACCCCTAACTATGCACCGGACCAAAAAACCAGGGCTCCGCAACCCTCCGGCCGGCGAGGCATGAACGGAGGGGAAAGGAACCACCGTGCTCGCCGAGGATGGAGCAGGTTGCAAGAACGCCTCCGGACTGAAAAACAGTCAATGATGACCCATTGTTTCCACTCGTTGGGCGATACTTTCTTTCTACTGTTTCTTCTACACATAGGCATTATACACACTGTTGAAAGTTGCACATAACATCACACGTGGTGAACAACTTACAAGTTCCAGCAGGAAAGCATGCACGCTGCTGGCACAAGGATAAAAAAAATTCAAGACAGCACTGGAGTAGACGCTGGACGCCGATGTCTCTGGCTATGCACTAACGAGTCATCGGTTTGGTTAGTGCGACGGAGAATCTAAAATGCCTTGAATCTTTAACAAGGCGGCCGGCCAGTGTCGAGACATCTCAACAACATTGAATTGTGTAGTACAGTTACCTTCGAACAGATCATCATATATTGTGTCTCCAGAAGAAAAAGCAAAGTCCACTACTGGCCGTATAGATTCTCCATGAGAAATTAGACATCGGGGTTTAAAAAAAATCGAGAGATTCTGTGGCCCAGCTTGATTTCTGTGTTCTCCCTGGCTAATTTATTTTCTGTTGCATATTTATGTGAATCTTTTTTTTGTCCTATATTATTGGAACCTTAACAGCGACCGGGTGACCGACGACGAGGGCAGCGACGGCCGAAGAACGTTCAGGCCGTTCTTCGAGGCCGGGGGCGTCGCGCGGTGTTGATTGCCCTTTTCTTCTGTTTTTGTGCGGTGAGAGGTGAACGAGGACGAGAATTAGACTGTAATCAAATGATTCTTACCAGGCGTATCAGACGGCTATGGGCCGACCGGCCCAAATTTGGGCCGGCGCGCCGGCGCGGAGTAGTGCCCTTGTTATATGCTCTTTTTATTGTTTTCTCTCGTGTTAACTCGAATCAACTAATGTATAAAAATCATCCATCTCATGGCTTTTGATATCCTAGCCCACCATGGGCACATTAGTAATAAGCCCATATTAACATTCTGATATGTTGCAAAGGTTTCATGCCATACTAAGGCCATTAATTACTGTTTCTCTAACTCATACAAATTGGTTGCGTAATGCACACGGGTTAATGTTTC
>NC_041382.1:7302971-7304459 GCF_002162155.2 Triticum dicoccoides | reverse complement strand
CCCGGTTGTTTACTTTCAAATGCACTTGTCTCATTGAAAATTGCCCTCGAAAACCAATGTGAGAAAAGGGATGGGAAAAAGAGTGCATTGCATGCATATATCTATTTGCACTTGGTGGCTCCTCAAAAACTTACTTGAGAAAACCCCTTGGGAAAACTCGCTTAGGAAGATTGCATGGTCTAGTCTTCTGCATTGTAATTTTTCTACTGGACCAACGATCTTTAGTATCGTGAAATACATCTGGCGTTCACTGCCCCTGAACCTTGCAACTCTCTAAGATTCCTCCTACCAATTCCATGAACACATCTTTGAAAACTGGATGCTGGTAGAGACTTTGTGAAAAGACCAGCAAGATTATCATATGATTTAGTTTCCGAAATCTTTACTTCCCCTAAAGTTCAAGAGTGTGGAAGAAAATTTTAGGAGCTATTTACTCAGTGAGATTACTCTTGACTACATATCCATTTGAATTTTTCTAACGCAAACGGCATTATCATCGTAGATTCCACATGACTTCTTGATGTGGTTAGTTATCTGTCTGAGACAAACACATGCATGCATCTAAGGCTTCATATAAAGCATCTTTCTCTGGGTGGCTAGTAGATGTAGCTAGCAAGGTCTATTTACATGACCAACAACAAATTGTTGTACCACTACAGAGTGTCAAAAATCCATCCTGGCCTAGCAATATGGGGATGATACATAGAGTCAACATCTGTGTAATCTAGTCTGAGATCTAGCATTATGGGGATCATACATATATGGTCAGCGTATGTCTACTCCATCATAGTCAAGTCTTGGTTCTTCTTGTAAAAAGTCCAAAATCATCAGTATCTTGGAGGTATTTGAAGATAGTTTTGACGCCAACCCAATGCCTTCGAGTTGGGTCTACACTATAATTGGCTAGCAGGTTTATCAGGAACCAATGGAGGCCTAGTGCAATACTCAGGGTACAATTTTGCCCCTATGGAGCTGAAGTATGGAACTTGGGCACATTGTCCTTTCAAGGTTTGAATGGATCTTTATCCATGTTAAGGGATCTTAACTATTCAGATTGGTGATTTAGATCTCCTCACCGAAGGTGCTCAAGCTGTAAGCCTAAGCATACATTGATCTTACCCAAGACTTCCATTTCAAACCACATCTTAAGGTAAAAACTAACTTTCTTTATGCCTTTTCCCACTAGTAGAAAACAGGGCTTTGGTCATGGGGCAGTTTTCACATTAGTCCCGGTTCAGTCAAGAACCGGGACTAACGTGAGCATTTATCCCGGTTCGTGCGGCTAAGGCATTAGTCCCGGTTCACCTGGGCCCTTTAGTCCCGGTTCGTGCCACGAACCGGGACTAAAGGGTGCGATGCCCATTAGTCCCGGTTGGTGGCACCAACCGGGACTAAAGGTTAGACCTTTAGTACCGGTTGGTGCCACCAACCGGTACTAATGGGTTTTGAGGCATTAGTACCGGTTCATGGCACGAACCGGTACTAAAG
>NC_041382.1:7299843-7302685 GCF_002162155.2 Triticum dicoccoides | reverse complement strand
CTTTTCAGTTTTAGAAAAAACAAAAGAAAATGATGGAAATGTCAAAAAAATAAAATAAAATAAGTTTCCCATGTGACATGTGGTCTACTTGTTGGGAAAATTTACAAATATGAATTTCGACTTTATTTGCAAAATCTCTCTGCAATTTGTTAAATGGCCATAACTTTTGCATACGAACTCGGATTAAAAAAAATTATATGAAAAATCATCTACTCGAAAAGTTACATCCGAATTTAACTGAGGAAACCCCGTTAAACATTTTCAAAATCCTCAAAAACCTAACAGAAAAAAGTTACGGGGCTTTTAAGATCTAAAGTGGAAAAAATCGAAAAAATTACTAGTCAAATCTGGTCAAACAGTGGTCAAACTGTCGTCAAACAATGGTCAAACTAATTATTCTAGAATATTAGTGTTACTAAATAATTATTTCAGTTATTTTGAATTTTGGTCAAATCTGGTCAAACTGTGGTCAAACTAATTATTCAAGAAATATTAGTGTTACTAAATAATTATTGTTTTTTAAAACAATAGTTTCAAACTCAAACAGTGAAATGTGTCACTTCATGCTCAAGCAAAATCCATGAAGGTTAATAGGATTGACATCTTACTATTGTCAGGAAAACAACAAGTGCAGACTTGGAAACGAGAGAGAATAGAACCCGGAAGTTAAGCGTGCTCAGGCTGGGGGAGTGGGAGGATGGGTGACCGTTCGGGAAGTTAGATGATTTGGAATGATGAGGGGTGATTAGAGGATAAATTAAGCAGTGATGAGGGGTGGTGATTACACACTAGAGGTTAAAATAATTCAGAAATTTGAACACCAACCGGGACTAAAGGTGGAGCTCCACGTGGCCGCGCCCTTTAGTCCCGGTTCGTGTAAGAACCGGGACTAAAGGGGAGAGGCATTAGTACCGACCCTTTAGTCCCGGTTCGAAAACCGGGAAACCGGGACTAAAGGGGCCTTACCAATCAGGACAAAAACCCTTTTTCTACTAGTGTCCATTGCTTACGATCTTCAGATTCTCGATATAGACTGGTATTATACGGCTCCATGACGAGATATCTAAGTAATTACGCAAGGGCGAGAATCCTAATTTGTGTAACCTCTCTTCACGAGAAATTCCAGTTAGCTAGTTGTACGCATCCTAGAAGATCTGCAATTTTCAAGTGGCCCATACAAATGGGTGGGCACAACACCCATTAACTGCATTTGAACAGTTAAGCTGGCTTCCACACAGATGCTGTAACATGATCCCACTCATTACCAGGGAGTATGTCTCATGGTCTGGACATGATTCCATTCATTACCTGGGAGTATGTGTCGCGGTCTTTGTTCTTCTACACAAAGTTATGATAGTACATGTCTTATTGTACGATTGCACGTAAACATGACACATGGTGGCAGGTGGCCGGCTAGCCGGATAACGACTTGCACTAGGAAAGCACACAAACACATACATGGATTCACAAGAAACAAGACTAGAGCAAAAGCTAGATGTTGACATGCCCACCGGTCTATAGCTATGTCTGGCAATGATGCCGGTCAATCATCACCGACGTTTCTGTGCTAACAAGACAATAAAGCCATCGATGTTGATAGGGGTGGAAACGGATCGGATGCTGATCGGATAGTGCTCTTACTACTTCCGTTTTCATATTTTCAAAATGAATACGAATGCAAATACAAATGTTATTGCATCCGTATGCGACTCGGTTGTTATTCGAATACGGATACGTATCAGATGTTCTCTTGATTCGGAACGGATAAGAATAATAGCAACATATTGCTTAATTATATTGGCCAATAGCTATGTGACATGAAATAATTAACTTGTGACATACAATAAGTCACTGATAAATAAGTTTATGAATAAATATTATTGTAATGCATAATAATTTCTAAGTGTAATCATACAAAGAGTATGTCAGACCACTTATTTGGCTTTTATGTTGGATAATTGGAATATTGTGGCTAGAATTTTGAAAATTACCTCCTATAATCTTATCCGGATACGGATATATCCATTTCCATATCCATATTTGTGTCAAAAGCTCATACCATATTTTATTTCTTATTTGTTAAATCAATTCAGATACGGATAATTCCATTTCCATTTTGGTTCGGATGCCGATGTTTCAGATACGAATTGGTATTTTCTCGAATACGAATATCGGATATTTTGGATTATCCGCTACCACTTTCCACCCTCCCTTTTCATTTTTGTGAGCAAAACTTATGTTACCCAAACTTCATCAAGATTAAAATCTGTAATGGCTGGACCAGAACAGATCCAGACCGCCGTTCCAGCTTCTAATCTACAAAAATCGGCCAGGAAGTGACTAACAAAGTTTTGGCTACGCGATATATGACTAATACAAGTCCGACGAGATGCCATTGAGGACTTTGATTCTTGCACTAAAGAAGAGTAGGCTCGTGTATCAATATAGTAATGTCGATATGATGATATATGAGTAATACAAGTCGATGTTGATCGATTTCCACTCGCCAATAATGATACATCTTTTTTACAGTAGTGGGTGTCTGCTTCTTCAGTTCTGGCATACACACATATCATACGATACATGCCGTTGAAAGTTACACATGGATACGACCACTAGTAAAAAAAGGCCATTTGTCCCGGTTCATAAGGTCCATCTGTCCCGGTTAGAGAACCGGGACTAAAGGGTCGTTACTAATGTCTAGGCCTTTAGTCCCAGTTCTTACACGAACCGGGACAGATGGGCCTCCACGTGACCGGTGCTGCGAGCCTAGGCAGGAGGCCATTTAGTCCCGGTTGGTGGCATCAACCGGGACCAATAGGCATCCACACATCAGCTGTTC
>NC_041382.1:7289240-7299616 GCF_002162155.2 Triticum dicoccoides | reverse complement strand
GGGGGGCGGTGGATTTGGGGGTTTTGTATGGTTAATTAAGGTGTTTCATATATTGTGTTAGGTAGCTAATTAATTAATAGGGAGAAGTGTCCTCTCTTATCTCCGTGCTTGGTCGACGCTACGTACTATACATATAAAGAGGCCCTCGACACGCTAGCTAGTAAGAAAATGAAGGAAACCATTAAGTACAGAAGTTCGTCATGCATACCGAGAGAAGTGATCGACCTCTTTTTCTTCGAGAGATTGGTCGAACAACAAGTTTTCGTATTATATATCCGACGCTACTGGCTACATACATATATAATATGTAAGATCTCATACAACCCCTAGCATCTGAAATCAAGTTCCACATGGTATTCTCCGGCTTTATTGATGACGTGGTCAAGAAAGAATCCCTCTAATTTCTCTTGAATTGCTTTCATGCGATCTTCTGGTAGGAGTTCATTCCGCATCTCCCACGTCTAATTTAAAGAAGGGGGTTAATACATATATATGAATGAAACTCAACAGAAATGATGGTGTAATAAAATGAAATAATGAATATTATTGCTTACGCACATCAAATTGTCTTTTAGAGTAGCCCCGCTTATCTTTGCAAGTCGAGTTATAGATGAACTCGCACATGTAGTTTCCACAGTAATAATTCCCTTGTTCCTGCCACAAGCACTTTACGAAAAATAGAGGTCAATCAAACTGATAATGAAGCATTATAAATGACATTGATAAAAGTAGCTAGAATCAATGGGAGATGCGCGAAACTAGCTAGCTAGTAGTACTTACTTTCGGGTATGTATATCGCAGCTCCTTCGGCAATCCCGGAGCTTCTTTGGTGAACTTTTTCCAAACCCTGCAATACAAAGAAAATAATTATTACTCCCTCCGTTCCTCAATATAAGGTGTATTATTTTTCCAAAAAGTCAAACTTCTCTAAGTTTGACCAAGTTTATAGACAAAAATATCAATATCTAGAATACCAAATCATTATCACTAGATTAGTCATGAACTATATTTTTACATTTTATATATTTAGTATTATAAATCTTTATATATTTTGCTATAAAGTTGGTCAAACATAGACAACAGTTGACTTTTTGAAAAACTAATACACCTTATATTTAGGAACGGAGTGAGTACTTAAGATATCCGGAAATGAACAAAAAGTTGCCGATATGGTGCGATAATGATCAATTGAACTTACTTTGATAATTTTAGTCATGTCCGCACAGGTCTCGGGATCTTTTCGTCTCGAGTCTAAGATGGTTACTAGCCCCTGCTCAAGCTTAATCTCTAGGATAATATAGTGGAAGCTGCGGACGCATGCATAACTCATCAATTGCATTACTATAACCTCGCTTGAGTAATAAGGAAAACCAAATATGCACAAGAACAGTAACACTCACTTGAAGTTGTAAGGAAAGGGTATTTTATCTTTGTTTGATTTATTATCAATGATTTGAGCAAGTTGGCCTCGGCATCTTTGGCGCTCTTTTTAACCTGAAATTCATCTATGACATTTGTGTTAATGAACCCAATATCATACATTTCTGCTTTTCTGCACTCAACGATCTTCAATCTTCATAATATAGTGAGGATAATTATAAATACATGCAATGAAAGAGCTGAGCTATATATAGAGACTTAATGACAGAAGTATTACTTATAGACAGTAGCAAGTGACCGTTAATTTATCAAGGGCCTTTTGATTGAAGAACTGGAAGAACTCCTCAAATGGAACATACAACAAATCAATTCCAACGAGGTCGTGCTCCTCTTTAACTGTCAGATACAAAGTATCCGTCCCCCTAGACTCTCTGCAGGTTTTCATGTACCAATCTTGGAATCTTCGCATCATCGTTGTTAGAGATTTTTCATCTTTGACGAGAGGCTTCCCATACTCGTATCTGTGTTCGTCCACCTCCAAGAAATCATAATGTACATCATCGGGCAGGTAATCTCCAAGATTTCTATAACCGGGCACCATCCCCGGATCATTAGCGACGATGTCACTAGACACATTAAGCGGGGGGCACGATTGGTTCGCTTGTTCGCCGAGCTGGGCAATTTTTTTCCCAGCTGCTCATCGTTCTTTTTCAACCTTTGATCACTGACAGTACTTCCCGACCGCTCCGCTTCGAGATATACCTTTTCAGTAACGCGCTCATAGTTGGTTTTCGGCAGAGAGTTTGGTGGTTTCCTCAGGGCATCGATAGTGTGCTTTGCATTCACTGCATCTACCTTCTCCCCGGGAGGTGGATGTCTCTTTGCTTTCACCCCTTCAAAGAAGTCCTTCACTTCTTTTTCCACGATCTTCTTGTTTTCTTCCATGGTCCTCTCGTACGGTAACTTCTCTAGAGGCTTGAGAGGTGGACCGCATCTGTATTGCCTCCTGCCTCTGGCTGTACTGGTAGACGCCGGAGCAGACGGAGCGGCTGCGGCTGTCTTCTTTCGTGCTTGCTTACGAGGCGGAGGAGAAGGACTACGACACGCCGGAGCAGCCGGGGCGGCGGCGGGTCCCTTCCGCCCTTGCTGGCGAGGCGAAGAATGGGGAGGCTGGTGGCTGCTCGGGCGCGCCGGCGTAGGCGGAGAAGGAGGCGGAGTGCCGCCACGCACCGGAGAAGGAGGCTGAGTGCCTTGATCACTCACCGGAGGAGGAGGCGGAGTGCCCTGACTCCCCGGAGGAGGAGGCGGAGGCATCTAGTTCGGAAGGTTGATGAGCTCCTTCTGCCATAGGCATGGAGTATTCAGACAAGAACCCAGCCGAGTCTCTCCGTCACCCGTAGGGTGGTCAAGCTGGAGGTCCTCAAATCCTTCTGTGTTTTCATCCACCATCACCCTAGCATATCTTTCTGAATCGGCCGGCGGTGAAAAGTTGCGCCAGGTTCAGGAGGTGCAATAGACCCAACAGCCGCCTTGACTTTCAATTCCATCCACTGCGTCATAAGGTGGCAATGCTGAGACTCCCTGGTAGCATCCACGAGGAAGCTAGCAGGAGCCGTGAAGACAGGCTCCTGAAGCAACTCCATGGAAGCCACGCTGCTCCTCCGCTGAGATGGCGGGGTAGCTTCGGATGTGGCTTCGGCAGGTCGCGTGCTGTGAACTGTGTCTCGTTCCTATAGCGCTTGTACGCTTGCGTGCAGCGCCTGTAGTTGCGTCAACTCCTTTTTCTTCTTTCTCTCCTAGCATTTGTAACCGCCTGCGTCAGGAAATCCGGCCTTCCACGAAAGGGAGCCTGGCGTGCCTCGTGTCCGTCCGGGGTGCTCAGGATTCCTGAGGGCCTCTGTGAGCTCGTAGTTCTCTTTATCCGGAACAAACGTCCCTTGCTGCGCCTTTTCGATATACTCCTGAAGCTTCTCGATTGGTGTGTTCAGCTGCTCGTTGGTCCACACGCACATCCCTGTTACAGGGTCCAATTTTTCCCCATCTCCGAAGAACCAAGTCCTGCAACGGTCTGGCCAGCGTCGCGTCTCTGGTTCGATCCCTTTATCAATGAGGTCATTCTCAGCCTTGTCCCACAACGGCCGGGCTTTCAGGTAGCCACCTGACCCCGTGCGATGGTGATGCTTCTTCTTTGCAGCATTTTTCTTGTCTGTCGCTGACATCTTCACTGCTCTCTCAGATTTCTTTCTAGTGATAAATGCGGGCCACTGATCTTTGATCATCTCAAAACGGCCAATGAATTCTTGAGTCCTGTCTTGGTCGACAAACGATGATTTCAGCTCATTATTCCACCTCCTGAATAGCTCAGCCATCTTCTTAAGAGTATAAGCCTTGATCATTGGCTTTTTAACTGGATTCTCCAGATCCTCCTTTGGCGGGAAGGTGAAATTTTCCTGCAGTGCTGTCCAAAGATCAGCTTTCTGCCTATCGCTGACATAAGACACCTGAGAGTCTTTGTCCTTAGGCTTCAACCATTGCTCGATGCTGATCGGGATCATGTCCCTAACTAGATCCCCGCACTGAGCATTAAAGTTTTTCTTGGTCCGGAGGGGTTTAATCGGTTGGCCAGCGCGATCAATTTCGATGATCGTGTAACTTTCATCCGCGCGCAACTTTTTCTTCGGGCCTCGTCTCGTTACCGAAGTGTTGCTCGATCCGGAGGGCTAGAAAAGAAGAAAAAGAAGAGACTTAATATCTGTACATACCAAAAACAATTAATGCATTAATTAGCTATAGTCAGCACATGCTTAATTAATTAATATATATACCTGGTCGGACTCCGTTCGGTCAGGAGCCGTCATCACGGTGTCCTTCCCCCTCCATTCGGTCGCCGGAGCCGTCATCACGGTGTCCTTCCCCCTCCATTTGGTCACCGGAGCCGTCATCACGGTGTCCTTCCCCCTCCATTCGGTCACTGGAGCCGTCATCACGGTGTCCTTCCTCCTCCATTGTTTGATCATCGTCGTAGCCTGCTTCTTCATCCTGTCTTTCCAGACCATCGGTGTATGTGTCGTTGAGAAACGACAAGACGGCATCACTTCCGTGTGTGATTATCTCCCCCAACACCGCTTCTTTTGCTTCGTCTCAGGGGTGCGGATCCATAGTTTCTGCAAATATTTACAACATGGCAATTATTATTCAAACATGACAGATGGATATATTAGTGGCAAACGTTGAACTAGCTAGCTAAGCACAATAAGGAATCATATTAGTGGCCTGGCCTCGACGTTTCTCTAGGTTTTGGGGTGGCCTCGGAACGCTTCAACGGTTTGGGGTGGCCTCAACAACGCTTCAAGGGTTCGGGGTGGCCTCGACGACAACGCTATTTTAACTTGGTAAATTTGGGTGACCTCAAGAGAGTTTGTCGATCGGGTAGGGGCGCGGCGGGAGGGGGTAGGAGACCGACATCGTTTTTTTCTAGGGTTTGGGTGTCCTCGAGAGTTTTGGTCGAGCGGGAGGGCTAGGGGGTGCTCCGGACATCCCCCCTCACTTTAACAAAGAACTACCTTAAAAAAAGACTTGCTTCGCCGCGGGTCCTTTTTTCATTTTTTCCCCTTTGTTTTTTCTTATATATTTGTTTTCATTTTCATTCTACATTTTCGTACATATGAAAAAAAATAAAGTTTCTATACAAAAGTGCACAATTTTTATGAACAAATTACAACATCTAAATTAACTATACATCTAAATAAATATAACTATACATCTGAAATTTTCCTAATCTTAAAACTAAACTAAACATAAACTAAAATAATCTAAAAACATGTAAAAACATCTAAAAATAGCATCTAAAAACATCTAAAAAAAATCTAAAAATCTAATAGCTAGAATGGCGCGGGGCGGAGGGGCTGGCGCCGGCACCGGCGGGGCAGGGCAGGGGCACTGGGGCGCGGGACAGGGGAGGGGCGCGGGAGCAGGCTGGTGCTCACAGAGGGCGGCGGGGCACGGTGGGTGGCGCGTCGGGGCCGGCAGGGGCGCGAGGGTCGACGCCGTCATCGGGGTAGAGGGCGTCAGCAGCGGCGGCGACAACGTTGAGCAGCCTGACGGTGTCGGTGGTGGCGGCGATGGCGACGACGTTGAGCAGCCTGACGGTGTCGGTGGCGGCGGCGACGGCGACGTTGAGCAGCCTGACGGCATCGGTGGCGGCAGCGACGACAAGGTGGAGCAGGGGCGTTGGGCGGCGACAGCGAGGAGGAGCAGGGGCGTCGGGGGAAGAAGTGATGGATTTGGTCGAAACTGCTAAGTGTTTTTCTTATATACCCAGGGCATTGGTACCGGTTCGTGGCACCAATCGGGACCATGCCCCCTTTAGTCCCGGTTGGTGCCACCAACCGGGACCAAATGTCTCTTTTCAGGGCATTGGTTTCGGTTGGTGCCACGAACCGGTACCAATGCACCCCTTTAGTCCCGGTTGGTGCCACCAACCGAGACGAAAGGTCTTGCACAACAGGGTGGTGGTGGGAGTTTAGTCCCACCTCGCTAGTTGAAAGGGGCGCGTAGTGGTTTATAAGCCCCACTGCCACACCCCTCTCGAGCTCCTCTCCATTGCAAGCTTACGGGCCTAATTGTGACTGCTATGCCTGATGGGCCTACTGGGCCTTCCGCGGACCTGAATCCTGGCCCATGGATGGGTTTCTAGTCGTATTCAGGCCGTGGTGGCCCAGTAGGTGGCAATTTTTTTTATTTTTTCCTAGTTTTTTGCTTTATTTTTTGTTTTGTTTCTACTTACAACAAAATACTTATTTATTTTATTTTATTTCTAATTACTTATTTATTTTATTTTATGATAATTCTTTTTGCTATTAAAGTTTCTAACAAAAAAAAGTTCTTTATGAAAATTCTTTTTGCTTTTAATGATTTTGAACATAAAATACTTTGATAATTTTAGTTGCATCAATTTTATATAGTTTTAGTTTCATAAATTTTAGAGGTTGCTTATAATGTTTTGAACAGAAAATACTTTGATAATTTTAGTTTCATAAATTTTATTTATGTTATTAAAGTTTATTTTATTTTGTTTCTCCTTATATATTTTATTAAAGTTTATATTATTTTGTTTCAAATTACTTATTGATTTTATTTTATGATAATTCTTTTTGCTATTAAATTTTCATGCATTTACTGATTATTTTGAGCTATAAGACCCTGAGATTTAAAAGCATTTCAAATGAACTCTAAAAAGGTTAAAAGTTGGCATGGTATCATCATTTCACCCACATAGCATGTGCAAGAAAGTAGAGAGGCTTACGGCAAAAACTGGATGCACTTCGTGTACAAAACGGACAATCTCTTTCGAAGTATCAGGGTTTCATACGGAAACTCGTCTGTTACAAAGGGATTTCGTTTTTTAAACTTATTTGAATTCCATACTTTTTCTGTGTTCAAAATGCACCATTCAAAGACACATCATCAATTTTCAACCCTTTCTGACTTCATTTGTTATTTTTCGTGCATTTACTAATTTTTTCCAGCTATAAGACCCTGAAATTGAAAAGCACTATAAATGAACTCTGAAAAGGTTGAAAGTTGGCATGGTATCATCATTTCACCCACATAGCATGTGAAAGAAAGTAGAGAGGCTTATGGCAAAAACTGGATGACACTTCGTGTACAAAACGGACAATCTCTTTCGAAATATCAGGGTTTCATACGGAAACTCGTTTGTTACAAAGGGATTTCATTTCTTTGAACTTATTTGAACTCCATAGTTTTTCTGTGTTCACCATTCAAAGCCACATCATTAATTTTCAATCATTTCTGACTTCATTTGTTATTTTTCATGCATTTACTGATTTTTTTCAGCTATAGAACGAAGTGGTGGAAGCTCAAGGGGGAGGTAGCTCAGGTGTTCAAGGAGAGGGTATTTAAGGAGGGCCCTTGGGAGGAAGGAGGGGATGCGGACAATGTGTGGATGAAGATGGCGACTTGCATTCGTAAGGTGGCCTCGGAGGAGTTTGGAGTGTCCAGGGGAAGGAGAAGCGAAGATAAGGATACCTGGTGGTGGAATGATGATGTCCAGAAGGCGCTTAAAGAGAAGAAAGATTGCTTCAGACGCCTATACCTGGATAGGAGTGCAGACAACATAGAGAAGTACAAGATGGCGAAGAAGGCTGCAAAGCGAGCTGTTGGTGAAGCAAGGGGTCGGGCATATGAGGACCTCTACCAATGGTTAGGCATGAAGGAAGGTGAAAGGGACATCTATAAGATGGCTAAGATCCGGGAGAGGAAGACGAGGGATATTGGCCAAGTAAAATGCATCAAGGACAGAGCAGGCCAACTCTTGGTGAAGGACGAAGAGATTAAGCATAGATGGCGGGAGTACTTCGACAAGCTGTTCAATGGGGAGAATGAGAGTTCTACCATTGAACTGAATGACTCATTTGATGAGACCAGCATGCGTTTTGTGTGGCGCATCCAGGAGTCTGAGGTGAAGGAGGCTTTAAAAAGGATGAAAGGAGGCAAGGCGATGGGCCCTGATTGTATCCCCATTGAGGTGTGGAAAGGTCTCGGGGACATAGCGATAGTATGGCTAACCAAGCTTTTCAACCTCATTTTTCGGGCAAACAAGATGCCAGAAGAATGGAGACGGAGTATATTAGTACCAATCTTCAAGAACAAGGGGAATGTTCAGAGTTGTACTAATTACCGTGGAATTAAGCTGATGAGCCATACAATGAAGCTATGGGAGAGAGTCATTGAGCACCGCTTAAGAAGAATGACAAGCGTGACCAAAAAATCAGTTTGGTTTCATGCCTGGGAGGTCGACCATGGAAGCCATTTTCTTGGTACGACAACTTATGGAGAGATATAGGGAGCATAAGAAGGACTTGCATATGGTGTTCATTGACTTGGAGAAGGCCTATGATAAGATACCGCGGAATGTCATGTGGTGGGCCTTGGAGAAACACAAAGTCCCAGCAAAGTACATTACCCTCATCAAGGACATGTACAATAATGTTGTGACAAGTGTTCGAACAAGTGATGTCGACACCGATGACTTCCCGATTAAGATAGGACTGCATCAGGGGTCAGCTTTGAGCCCTTATCTTTTTGCATTGGTGATGGATGAGGTCACAAGGGGTATACAAGGAGATATCCCATGGTGTATGCTCTTTGCGGATGATGTGGTGCTAGTTGACGATAGTCGGACGGGGGTAAATAGGAAGTTAGAGTTATGGAGACAAACCTTGGAATCGAAAGGGTTTAGGCTTAGTAGAACTAAAACCGAGTACATGATGTGCGGTTTCAGTACTACTAGCTGTGAGGAGGAGGAGGTTAGCCTTGATGGCCAGGTGGTACCTCGGAAGGACACCTTTCGGTATTTGGGGTCAATGTTGCAGGAGGATGGGGGTATTGATGAAGATCTGAACCATCGAATCAAAGCCGGATGGATGAAGTGGCGCCAAGCTTCTGGCATTCTCTGTGACAAGAGAGTGCCACAAAAGCTAAAAGGCAAGTTCTACAGGACGGCGGTTCGACCCGCAATGTTGTATGGCACGGAGTGTTGGCCGACTAAAAGGCGACATGTTCAACAGTTAGGTGTGGCGGAGATGCGTATGTTGAGATGGATGTGTGGCCACACGAGGAAGGATCGAGTCCGGAATGATGATACACGAGATAGAGTTGGGGTAGCACCAATTGAGGAGAAGCTTGTCCAACATCGTTTGAGATGGTTTGGGCATATTCAGCGCAGGCCTCCAGAATCTTCAGTGCATAGCGGACGGCTAAAGCGTGCGGAGAATGTCAAGAGAGGGCGGGGTCGGCCGATTTTGACATGGGAGGAGTCCGTTAAGAGAGACCTGAAGGATTGGAGTATCGACAAAGAGCTAGCTATGGACAGGGGTGCGTGGAAGCTTGCTATCCATGTGCCAGAGCCATGAGTTGGTTGCGAGATCTTATGGGTTTCACATCTAGCCTACCCCAACTTGTTTGGGACTAAAGGCTTTGTTGTTGTTGTTGTTGTTGATAAGACCCTGAAATTGAAAAGCACTACAAATGAACATGGATAGATAAATGACCAAATTAATAGTAGTTCATCATCATATTAAAACCAAAGTACATACATAGTTCAAATTGAACAACATATAGCTCTCCAGAGCATCTAGTTAAACCATACATTGAAACTATGTAAAACCTTTCAATACAACAACAAATGCGATCATAATCACAACTAAGGTAACAATTGATCCAACGGCATAATAATACCAAGCCTCGGTATGAATAGCGTATTTTCTAATCTTTCTAATCTTCAACCGCATTGCATCCATCTTGATTTTGTGATCATCGACGACATCCGCAACATGCAACTCCAATATCATCTTCTCTTTCTCAATTTTTTTATTTTTTCCTTCAAGTAATTGTTTTCTTCTTCAACTAAATTTAACCTATCGACAATAGGGTCGGTTAGAATTTCCGGTTCAACCACCTCCTACATAAATAAAATCTATGTTACGTTGGTCGGCGTAATTGTCATAAAGAATAAATGAACCAAATAGTTATAAAAAGATAATATATACCACATCCGAATCATAGACAGGACGAGAGCCGACAGGGGCGGATACCAGAACCATCGCACTATATAATAACAAGGAATAATAAAAGTAAGAAAATTAGACAAGTATCTATCTCAAGTAAGATTTTTTTTCCTTTCAGAAAGAAGATAAGAACAAGAGATTCACCACGGTGGTGCCGGCGGCGAGATCGGCGCGGGCTATCGACGGCGGTGAAGACAGGGACGGACGTGATGGACCGCTAAACCTAGAAAAATCTTGGGGAAAATGGAGCTCGGAGGTCGAATTTCGAGAGAAGAAATATTAGCTAATGTGGCTCGGACATTTCATCGAACACCTCATGTGCATAGGAGGTGAGCTAGAGCACCCAAATGCCATCCCCTCGCCGGCTAGCAAAAAACAGAGCAGTGCGGAGTGCTCTGCTCGTCG
>NC_041382.1:7282174-7288907 GCF_002162155.2 Triticum dicoccoides | reverse complement strand
TGGCTGGAACCGGGACCAATGGATGTGGGCTAGGAGCGAGGCCCATTGGTCCCGGTTCGTGCCTAGAACCGGAACAAATGGGTCCAGACGAACCGGGACCAAATCCCACGAGGCCCCGGCCGGCCACCCACTAGTAGAAAAAGGGCCTTCAGTTCCGGTTCAGGAACCGGGACTAAAGGGTCGGTACTAATGCCTCTCCCTTTAGTCCCGGTTCAATCCAGAACAAGGACTAAAGGGCGCGGCCACGTGGAGCTCCACCTTTAGTCCCGGTTGGTAACACCAACCGTGACTAAAGGAAATTTTATGATTTTTTTTGAATTTTTTTGAATTTTTTTGATTTTTAAATTTCTGAATTTTTTTAACCTCTAGTCTGTAATCACCACCCCTAATCACTTCTCAATTTATCCTTTAATCACCCCACATCATTCCAAATCATCTAACTTCCCGAACGGTCACCCATCCTCCCACTCCCCCAGCCTGAGCACGCTTAACTCCGGGTTCTATTCTCCCTCACTCCAAGTCTGCACTTGTTGTTTTCCTGACAATACTAAGATGTCATTCCTATTAACCTTCAGGAATTTTGCTTGAGCATGAAGTGACACATTTCATAGTTTTATTTTGAAACTATTGTTTTAAAAAACAATAATTATTTAGTAACACTAATATTTCTTGAATAATTAGTTTGACCATTGTTTGACCACAGTTTGACCAGATTTGACCAAAATTGAAATAACTGAAATAATTATTTAGTAACACTAATATTCTAGAATAATTAGTTTGACCATTGTTTGACCACAGTTTGCCCACTGTTTGAATTTTTTTCGATTTTTTTCACTCTAGATCTTAAAAGCTCCGTAACTTTTTTCTATTAGGTTTTTGAGGATTTTGAAAATGTTTAACGGGGTTCCCCCCGTTAAATTCGGATGTAACTTTTCGAGTAGATGATTTCTCATATAAAAAACTTTTTCATTCGAGTTAGTATGCAAAAGTTATGCCCATTTTTACAAATTTCAGAGAGATTTTGCAAATAAAGTCAAAATTCACATTTGCAAATTTTCTCGATAACTAGACCATATATCACATGGGATACTTATTTTCTTTTATTTTTTTTGACATTTCCATCATTTTCTTTTAATTTTTTTAAAACTGAAAAGGCGATCCACGGGAGGAGGGGGGTGGGTAGAGTTTGAAAATGGGACCTTTAGTACCGGTTCGTGGCACGAACCGGGACTAAAGGTCTCAACCCCATTAGTCCCGGTTCGTGCCTCAAACCGGGACTAAAGGTCTAATCTTTAGTCCCGGTTTGAGGCACAAACCGGGACCAATGGTTGTGGGCCAGGAGCGAGGCCCATTGGTCCCGGTTCATCCCACCAACCGGGACCAAAAGGTTCAGATGAACCGGGACCAATGGCCCACGTGGCCCGGCCGGCCCCCTGGGCTCACGAACCGGGACCAATGCCCTCATTGGTCCCGGTTCTAGACTGAACCGGGACTAATGGGCTGACCCGGCCTGGACCAAAGCCCTGTTTTCTACTAGTGACCTGGGCTCACGAACCGGGACGAATGCACCATTGGTCTCGGTTCGTATAAGAATCGGGACTAATGGGCTGGCCAGACCCGAACGAAAGTCTTTTTTTCTACTAGTGGACCGACACACGATGGTGGTGGTAGGGGGCGTACGGAGAAATTGAAACGACTTATTACATGAGAAAGCACACACTATCGATCGACTCAACCGATCAACACACGTACTGTCATCGTATAAGTGATTAACGAGTCATCCCGGGGTCCACGTGGGGCGCGACGGTCGTCCCCATCCCCATCCTCTCGGCATTGGCTTGCCATCCCAAGTGCATGTGGAATCCCCGGTTCTTGAGCTCGCGGTACCCCTGGCAGAGGGCGCAGGCCCCGCAGAAGAAGTGGACGCAGCAGTCGGCGCAGGGCTTCTCCGCGAGCCCGTAGGCCCTCCGCAGCTTGTACCGGTAGAAGCAGGAGTAGAGACCCATGCCCAACCCCGTGGTCATGCACATCAGCACGTACAAGGACCCGCTCGCACAGCATGCTGATGAGCGATCATCCCGGCCGGCCACCAATTATGCACGCACATCAACCCCACAACAAGTTACCCCTCGATCGCTCAGTTATTTATTAAAAGTAGTATAGTAGACTAGTAGTTATCGCAAAAAAAAAAGGTAGTACCATCTCTAGCGATCTAAAATGTCTTGGTATAATAGTTCACAGAGGAAGTACTAATAGAGAGACAAAGAAAACTCACGTATCTCCCCCTCATCGACGATCTCGGCGATCCTCCCAAAGGTGATGCACGGGAAGCACCAGGTGAGGAAGCCTGCATCCAGGACACGCAGGCCGATCATGACAAATGGTTTCTAGTTTTTTATAGCAGTATGTTTCCAGTCTCTTTTTGAGCAATTTTAACAGTGGTTCTCTTATCTCTTCTTTTCACATGGAAGTTAAGATGGTAAGAATTACTTGAACCCACTGCTTAATAAAATCAACATCTCAGATCTATTATATAGGAGCAAGTTTAACATGGCCCCTCCTACCTCTTCTTTTTAAACCGGAGGTAACAAAGTAACAACGACTTAGACCCACCACTTGGTAAAATCAAAGGCTAGGATCTATTACATACTCTTATCTCTCATATGCAAAGAGGAGGTAAAAGGGACCATGTGAAAACTGTGAGTAATTTTTTTTTCTAGTTTCATCGAACGGCTTCCTTCTTGGTTTGTTTCAGAGCGTGTCTTAGTGTTGAGCAAATTATATATGAAGCGTTATTCATCACAGGTATAGAGAGGGAGTAGCAGTGTTGCTCTAGTTGACCGGGGAGGATGAAGCTAAGCTTACAGCCACTGTGAGACAATAGGTTTGGGGGAAACCGGCACAACCCTCTAAGGTGGTCTATCACATATATATAATGAGAGGGATACAACGTTACAATATACACGTGTAAATACAGAGGCTATATAGTCTAACATCCTTCCTCAATCTTAGCCACTTCCTAAAGAATCTAGAAGGGTAAGATTGCGCCGGCAACCCTCAAACTGTGGTAGAGGCAATGGCTTGGTGAAGATGTCTGCAAGTTCATCCTTGGAAGAGATGAACTTGATCTGTAGTTGCTTCTGAGAGACACGTTCACGCACAAAGTGATAGTCAATTTCAATGTGTTTCGTTCGGGCATGGAATACCGGATTTGCAGAGAGGTATGTAGCATCGATGTTATCACACCAAAGGACAGGAGACTGTGGTTGGGATATACCCAATTCCCGAAGCAATGACTGTACTCAGATAATCTCCGAAGTGGCATTGGCCACAGCCTTATACTCAGCTTCAGTACTGCTACGTGAGACAGTGGCCTGTTTCCGAGCACTCCAGGCGATCAGATTAGAACCAAAGAACACAGCATAACCCCCCGTAGATCGCCGGTCATCCGGATTGCCAGCCCAATCCGCATCAGAATATGCTGAGAGACATCCAGAGGAGGTCGGTCGAATATGCAAACCGTGAGACACCGTGAATCGAATGTAGCGCAAGATGCGCTTAACAGCAGACCAATGAGTGTCACGGGGTGACTGCAGATACTGGCAAACTCGGTTGACAGCGAAAGAGATGTCTGGTCGTGTGATCGTCAAGTACTGAAGACCACCAACAATACTCCTGTAAACTGTCACATTAGCAGAAGACAGAAGCTCACCATCAACAGCAGTGATCTTGTTAGTGGTAGACATGGGTGTAGTCGTCGGTTTGCACTTAAGCATCCCAGCCCGCTGCAACAAATCCAAGGAGCACTTCTACTGCGTCATGACAAGACCATCAGCCCGAGAAGTAACCTCCACACCAAGGAAGTAGTGAAGCTTCCCAAGGTCCTTGACCGCAAAATCAGCACCAAGTGAGCAAACAAGAGCAGTAGCAGCTGACTGAGAGGAACTGACCAGAATAATATCATCCACATAGACCAACAAGTACATAGTAACCTCAGGCCTCTGTAGAAGAAATAGTGAGGAGTCAGCAGTAGACGATGCAAAACCATGAGCATCAAGAGCCATTGCAAGACGAGCATGCCAAGCACGGGGGGCTTGCTTCAGACCATAAAGTGCCTTGGACAGACGACAGAGATGACCAGGACGATCCGGATCAGAAAAACCGGGAGGCTGGCGCATATAGACCTCCTCCTCCAACACACCATGGAGGAAGGCATTTTGGACATCAAGCTGACGAAGAAACCAACCTCGGGTAACAGCAAGAGAGAGAAGAAGCTTGGTGGTAGTAGGCTTGACCACTGGACTGAAGGTGTCTTCATAGTCAAGACCAAAACGTTCTCGAAAACCACGAGCAACAAGACGAGCTTTGTAGCGCTCAATGGACCCATCAGAATGCCTCTTCACTTTAAAACCTATTTAGAATCAATGACATTAACCCGCGACGGTGGAGGAAGAAGAGTCCATGTCTTATTGCGAATGAGAGCTTCATACTCCTGCTCCATGGCCTCTCTCCAATGAGGAATGCGCATAGCAACTTGATACGTGCGCGGCTTGGAGGAGGATCCGCAAGGGCAGCATTCATGCATGCAGCTAACCAGGCAACTGTACCATCGTGACGTTGCTTAGGCTGAAAAATGCCACTAGGGCTGCGCGTATGTGGATGTAGAGCAGCAGTCGGAGCCGTCGAAGTTGTTGACGACGGCGGAGAAGCGCCAGAAAAGCCCGCAGCAGGAGCCGGGCTGGGCGAAGGCGACGGAGATGGCCCGGTCAGCAGGGGACCAGGCGGTGGTTGCGACGACGCGGGGGACCCGGTGCCAGGCGACTCGGGAGATCCGGTGCTAGGCGACGGCCCGGGAGAGGCCGGTCCCAGGGACAGTGGCCCGGTCTCCAGAAGCGAGGCCGGCCCAGGCGCGGTAGGCGTGGCCGGCGTCATGGGCCGGGCGGGCGATGAAGCAGGCCCAGAGGCCAGGGGCGATGAGGCGGGCAGCAGCACCGAGTCATCGAGGGGTCGTACATGGGCACGAGACCCGAGGCCATGTAGCGGCGCCATGCGATCGACGTGCACAACTGGAGGTGTCGTCGATGAAGGCGAGGGCGATGAAGAAGGCGAGGGCGCCTCTAAAATCTCCAAGCAAGCCCCACGTCCAGTGCCTGCACCATGATTAGGCAACAATATATGAGAATATGCAACATCATCAAATTGGTCAGAGGCAATAGAGGATGAATGCATGGATGGTGGTTCATCGGTGGACATAGGAAGTTTGGCAAAGGGAAAAATATGCTCATCAAACACGACATCCCAAGATATATAAACACGATTAGTGAGAACATGAAGACATTTGTATCCTTTATGAAGAGAGCTGTAACCAAGAAAAATACACTTCTTGTAGCGAAACTCAAGCTTGCGCTTGTTATATGGACGGAGATGTGGCCAACAGGCGCACCCAAAAACCTTGAAGAAAGTGTAATCGGGTTGTTCATTAACGAGAACTTCAATGAGAGTCTTCATGTTCAAAACACGAGTAGGAGTACGGTTGATGAGAAAACATGCAGTGGTGAAAGCATCACTCCAAAAGCGAAAAGGAACCGATGCACGGGCCAGAAGAGTAAGACCAGCTTCAACAATGTGACGATGCTTACGTTCTACTGAACCATTCTGCTGATATGTATGTGGACGTGCTAAACGTTGAGCAATCCCAAGCGACTGAAAAAAGGAGTTGAGATTGCGATACTCGCCCTCCCCCAGTCCGACTGGACATGAACAATTTTGTGGTTGAGAAGGCGTTCAACATGTTTTTGAAACTGAACAAAAATGTTGAACATATCAGATTTACGTTTAATAAGATAAAGCCAGGTAAAGCGACTATAAGCATCAACGAAGCTGATATAATAATTGTGACCACTGACAGAAGTTTGAGCAGGACCCCAGACATCTGAAAACACAAGTTCTAAAGGATGTTTCACCTTAGGACTGGACTCCGAAAAAGGAAGTTGATGGCTCTTCCCCTGCTGAACAGCATCACACACTGCTACATCTTTATTACTAGACATGCTAGGAAGCTCATGACGACGCAAAACATGACGGACGATAGGTGTGGCCGGGTGACCAAGACGAGCATGCCACTGTGACGGAGATACCCGAACTCCACTAAAAACGCGAGCGACGCCAGGATGCTCCAGACGGTAGAGGCCCTGGCACAGCAGCCCACTAAGAAGAATGTCCCTCGTGCCCCGATCCTTAATAAAAAGATCAAAAGGATGAAATTCACAAAGCACATTATTATCACGTGTGAGTTTAGGAACTGAAAGAAGATTACGTGTGTCACAGATGGAACTCTAAGAACATTGCGAAGCTGAAGACTCCTATTGGCATGTCTAGTGAGAAGAGATGCTTGACCAATATGACAGATGTGCATACCTGCTCCATTGGCGGTGTGGATCTTGTCGGAGCCATGATAGGGTTCATGAGTGTGAAGCTTCCCCATCTCCCTCGTCAGGTGCTCCATCGCCCCAGAGTCCATGTACCAGTGGGGATCGATGGAGTAGGATTGAGTGTATCCTTGTTGTCCTTGTTGCTTCTGCGGCGCCGGACGATCAGCCATGGCAACCTGACGTGCAAAGTTGTGTGTGTCCTTGCCATCATTGCCAAGACCAAGAAAACTTCGCTCGAAGCGTTTGTGACACTTGGAGGCCCAGTGCCCCTCAAAGCCACACAACTGACACACGCGTCGACC
>NC_041382.1:7279176-7281960 GCF_002162155.2 Triticum dicoccoides | reverse complement strand
TGATGAAGACGAAGCAGGCGGCGGCCCCTTGGATGAGTTGCGGCCACCCTTAGTGGCGGCGTTCGCAGAGAGGGAGCCGTGACTGGCCTTGGAGCGGCGCGCCTCGACACGCTACTTAGTGAGGAGGAGGCGAGAGTAAACCTCATGTGCCATCATGGGAGTTGAGTTGCCCCGCTCGTTAATGATCTCAACCAAAGCATCATACTCCTCGTCGAGCCCATTGACGATGAAGGAGTTGAACTCGGAATCGGTGAGCGGTTGTCCAATGGAGGCCAACGTGTCAGCAAGGCCCTTGACCTTGTTATAGAACTCCGCGGTCGTGGAGTCAAGCTTCTCACACTCGCCAAGCCGACGACGAAGCGCAAAAACACGCGCCTATGACTGCGCCGCAAACGAGCGCTCGAGGATGGTCCATGCCTCATGAGACGTCGTAGCGAAGACGACAAGCCCGGCGACAACGGAGAGAGAGACGCCTAGATGGAGGAGAGGTTCGCCTGGTCCTGCCCCGTCCAGACACGGTGGGCCGGATTATAGACCGGACTATGCATGCTGTCCACCAGCGCGGGCGGGCAAGGGAGAGAGCTGTCGACGTAGCCAAGCAGGTAATGGCTCCCAAGGAGCGGAAGAACCTGCGCTCGGTAGAAGATGTAATTGTCCGATGACAACTTAATGATGATGAGATGGCCGAAGTGAAACGGCGGCGGGTGCTGCGATCCCGTCGAGGAGACTGGCTGAGGTGCGGACACCGTGGAGACAGTCAGAGGCGCAGCCGGCGTGGGTGCAGAGGGCGTGGCGGCCGGGGCCGACGCCGCAAGACCCGCCATCATGGCGGACTCCGTCCACCAGCGGCAGAGGCAAGACGGCGGTCGCGGCAGAAGGGGCGTATGGGGTGGCGGCGGTGTGCACCGCAAGCATCCGTCCGGGCGACGAGGCAGCTGGTGGAAGCGCGAAGAGGGAGCCCACGCTCCGCGTCCCGAGTGGAGCCTGCATAGGGGCGGCGTCCAGCGGCCGGGATAGAAGCGCCGCGAGGGAGGCCGGCCAGAAGCCGGCGGTGGTGGATCTGGACGCAGCAGCGCAAGACATGGTGGCGATGCGATCCGGAGAGAGAGACGCTGCGGCGGCGGTGGCGGCGGCGGTGCTGGCAAGGGTTTGGGAGGAAGCGTACGTAACCTAGTCTGATACCATGTGAGACAATAGGTTTGGAGGAAACCAGCACAACCCTTCAGGGGTGTCTTATCACATATATATAATGAGAGGTATACAACGTTACAATATACACGTGTAAATACAGAGGCTATACAGTCTAACAGCCACCGACGTCGTCGCAGCAGCCGCAGAGGCCCGTGGACCATGCCGCGCCGTTAACATTGCGGCTGGCCATGGGGCTGCCTCGCCACCCGCGCCACGAGACTCGCTGTTGTAGGAGCTCGCCGGACAACAGAAAGAAGCTTGTCGTTCTTGTGTGTGTGTATGACCGTGTCAGTGGTGGGGCGTGTATTTAAGGGCGGCCGGAGCCGGTGGGTTATTCCGGCCCTTTTCTCATTTTTTTAGAATGAAGGCTCAAGTTAAGCCTGTCTTTGAATTAACAAAGCCATCAGCCGGTCAGGATTACAGCATCAACCCACTTACTGGAGCAGAAAAACAAAACAGCTAAGAGATACATAGTGCTCTGCAACAGCTAGCTAGCTTCATACAACCTACAAGCAAAGATGAAGAAAACTAAAGCCCAGGAGCAGCTTGAAGAGGATGAAGCCCTCCACCGATCACAATCCATCGCTCAGTGACACCAGGAAGGCCTTGAGGAGACACCACTAGCAGATTGGAAGAACATGTTGTCAGCTCCATGGGCTACGGCCAAAACGGATACAACCTCCTCCATCTCCGAAAGGGGCTCCCTGCCCCCTCGCCTAGCATGAGGTGCCGATCCGTCGGAAGATACAGACGCTCTCCCAAGAGCTAAGATGAATAACCGCCACCGTTGCCACCGGGAAGACCAAACCAGAGCACCACCAACATGCAACGCCGGGCTCAACAAGGGGGAACCTTGGCACTGAGAGGGAACTGCACACGAGGAGAAGCAAATGCACGGCGTGAGACTGTTGATGACAAAGCTGCAATGGAGGAAGCCCAAAACACCGCAGGCTCCAACCACGCTGCCCTCGAACGCCTACCAACGAAGCAGACTCGCCATCGCCCCAAAACTCACCAAAGGAGGCACCTTCATGAAGGAGACAGCGCCACGGGCGTCGCTGCCACCCAATCCAGAGGGATTTTGGCTTTCGCCCAGAAACGAGCAGGGGAGAAAGGCAAAAAGGGGGAGGGAAGTACCAAAACGGCACCTACAGATAGGGGACGGCGCCCGCGGGCGTCTCCACGGTCGCGGCCGGCTGAGTCGGCCTGGATTTCTCCGGGCACTACACTGCCCCCATCCCCAGCTTCAAACACGGCGCCTGGGACGACTGAAGACCGGATCTGAAAGGGGATCTGAATGTTGAAGGCGGAGGCGTCAGATCCGGACGGGAGCCCCCGTAGCCCGGCGTCCAGCAGCCTCCACCCGCCGCCACCTTGCCGCCCGCGTGGCCAAGGCAGCCGGCCAGCACCCGCGGCCGCCGCTGGCTGAGAACGGCGTCGCGCCACCACCCGAGGCCGCCGCCACCTTCCCCGGCGGCTGCGCGGCTTGCCGGCGACCCCCTCCGGTGGTGACGAGGTAGAGGAGATGGTGGAGAGAGGCCGGTGGCGTGCTAGGGTTGGCGCCGCCCGAGTCGCCCCTGCGGGAGCGACGCG
>NC_041382.1:7276703-7278910 GCF_002162155.2 Triticum dicoccoides | reverse complement strand
GAGGGGGGGATTCCTGCATGTTTCTCACGAGCGCCACAGACGTCAGTTATCCTAGGTTGTGTGTGCTGTCGGCTCCTGAGGACGACGGCCGCGGCTTTACCTGAAGTGACACCACGCACTAGCAAGGGGAGTCACCGACGATGTCTCTTTTCTGCTGGAAATAATTCGGTCGGTGCGCTGGCTAGCTAGTACAGTAGCAAGGGACCTTCTTTCAGAGATGCCGGCCGGACGTGTGGCTCCGTGGCTGGATCCTCGTTTACCTACGGGCAATCGGTTGACATCGATAGCAACGACTCAGTATTAGACACTAGTGCGTGGAGTCACTTTCAGACAAAGTCACGGCCTTGCATTCAAAAGGTTAAAAGTCACGGCCTTTTACAGCAGGGACGTGTGCAAATATTACCCGTCTAACCAGCAGATTCAATGGTTCAGATTGATAGATACTAAACGACCAAACAATGTGGTACTCTCTCGGTTTTTATTTAAGAATAATATTAGCTTTGATCAAAGTCAAACTTTGACCAAGTGTATAAAAATGTATTAACATCTACCTTATCTTTTATGTGTCCCCATAAATGGGAAGGTTTCAATGTTGCAGCAAAGTCTTGAATCAGAAAGTACCTAAAATAAAGTTTTTGAATTGTTTGAAAAGTTAGCACATTAGCGATTGATTTAATCCCTAAGTAAATCATGAACATGGCAAAACCGGTATGAAGTTCATACCAAAACCTAAGCATGTGAGCCTGGACAAAGCATATAATTGAGACATATAGCACATGAAATGAGTAAAAAAGAGATGGATGAATAATACCCTTCAGTCAGCCAGGCTAAGGCCGCGATAACGGCATCGGCTGTAGTTTTGTTTGCGGCCTTCTTTTTGGCAGCATCGTATTCAACCATGGCTTCTATGTCGGGGAAGTAGTTGCCGAGGATGAAAAAGAGAACGAACTGGGAGCAGTCGCGCCAAGACACTCCCGAAAAAACTTACACCTTTCTTGCAGTGCAACATCTCAAAGGATGGGGTTCCAAAGGCCTTCTCTCTTGTACGGCCGTGCACGCTGCCAATGAGTTAGTAATGGATGTATGGGTGAGCACAAGGCTTCAAATAGTAGATGATGGCTAGGGTTGCACATCCATTAGTGACTCGTAATTAATCCAAATTAATTGGAATAGTAGATGACGACTTGGCTCGGCTCATTCACGAAACGTGTGTGGGAGGATTGCGGAGGTGGAGCGCGCATTAGCAACGTCTCTTCCCAAGCTCTCAATGGTAAGTGAAAGATCATCCCTTATAAAAGGGTCTCAACTCTCATCAACTAATGAGGTGGTACTAAACTTTCCTCCACTCGTCATACATCTACATGGGCCTTAGAGATTAACCAAGGATTGTTGTTAATGTGGGTCCCATCTATAATCTAACAGAAAGACCTATCTATAGTGATGTCCAAGTATGGGTGAGCATGATTATCACATGATTTAGTTTGCAAGAGCTTCACTTTTCCACTCTTCTGAAGTTCATGAGGATAGAAAATTTTCGAAGCAATATGCTTTGTAGATTACACTTGACATGGTCTTTTGCATTTGTGTGAACTATTGTCGTTTTGCCGAGGGAATATTTTCCTTGGGTAGTGGGGAGCTGTAGTTGTCGATGGAGAACCTCAAATGTCTGGAATCTCTGGCCAGGCAGCCGGCCACATGTGCTGACAGCATCACTGAGGTCGTTCCTAGCTACAGTATTTTCAGATAGATCATCATATCGTCACCAGAAGAAAAGCAAGTCCACTACTACATGAGAAAAAGATATTGATAGCGATGCAGTGGCATGGAGTCAAAGTCGTGACCTCCTGATGTTTACAAGGCTTAGTGCCCATTAGACCAGGAGCAAATTATTGGCCACGGCGCGGTGGCATGGGGTTGAATTCGCGAGCCCCTGATGGTTTATGAGTCGTACTGCCCACTAGACTAGAACCATTTGAACAATATGTTTTTGTGCCTTATCCAGGCTTGCTAAAAAAATATTGGTCATTTTGCGATGGCTTGGAGCCAAACTCGTGACATCCTGATGGTTATCATGGGTACTGCCCATTAGAGCATCTCCAACCGCGTCCCTAACAGGCTCTCTCAGGCGATTTTTTACACGCTGGCGCCGAAAAAAACCCCAGTCGCGTCCCCAAGACGCCGAAATCCGCTGGCTCGGCCTGTTTTTG
>NC_041382.1:7239228-7276418 GCF_002162155.2 Triticum dicoccoides | reverse complement strand
AACACGTCTGGGCCACACTATCAGGCGAAAAGTCAAGCCAATCGTCCAGATTCGCCTTCCACCTCTCGCGTGCTCGACCGCCACCCTGCCGATCCCGGCGCCGCCCACCTCCCACCACCGCTAGATAGGCCATTTTTCACTAGAAAAGACAGGAGGTTTCGCCGCGGCATCCTCTCCACCACCGTCCGAGCGATTTTTCCGGTGTTCCGGCCGCGCAGGGCGGTGTACCGGCGGGTGTGCGCCCACCACGCCCGCAAGGTGTTCGGCCATTTGTCTACTCGGCAATGGACTCGGATGACGAGGAGGCACTCGCCACTCTGCTGGAGGAGGAAACCGATGCCAACGTCCTGGAAGAGGAACATCTCATGGTCCTCGCCGCCCTCGCCGGCCTGCTCGCGAGCAATGAAAAGCCGCGGCGTGGTGGCTAGGCGCCGGGGCGACTGAAAGCAAAGAACTGGCATCGTCTGAAAGGCTACTGCATGCTCTACTCCGACTACTTCGCCGATGCTCCACTACATGGCAATAAAGTATTTCGGCGCCGTTATTGGATGAGCCGAAAGCTTTTCCTCGGGATTGTGAATTCAATCCGGAAGTTCGATAGCTACTTCATGTGCAAGAAGGATTGCACTGGCATACTTGGATTCACCTCAATCCAGAAGTGCACGACGACTATGAGGATGCTTGCATAAGGAGCTCCCGGTGATTCACTCGACGACTATGGGCGCATGGCCGAGTCCACGACCATGGAGTGTTTCTACAAGTTCTGCAGGGCAATGGTGGTAGTGTTTGGACCGCAATACTTGCGGACACCCAATGCGGAAGACACTGCTCGGATCCTAGCACAAAATGCAACAAGAGGATTTCCTAGGATGCTTGGAAGCATCGACTGCATGCATTGGAAATGAAAGAATTGCCCATTTGCTTGGCAGGGAATGTACAAAGGCGTCAAAGGCGGTTGCAGTGTGGTACTTGAGGTAGTGGCCACACAGGACCTCTGGATTTTGCACTGTTTCTTTGGTATGTCAGGAACTCACAATGACATCAACGTGCTGCAGTGATCCTCTGTCTTTGCCAAGCTTGTTGAAGGTCATTCTCCTCCGGTAAACTTCGAGGTCAATGGGCGGCACTACAACAAGGGGTACTACCTAGCTGATGGAATCTATCCGAAATGGTCTACATATGTGAAGACTATCTCAAACGTTGTGTCAGGAGGCAAGAAGTCCTACTTTGCCAAGGTTCAGAAGGCTTGCAGGAAGGATGTCGAGCAGGCATTTGGTGTGCTCCAATCTCGATTTGCTATTGTCCGATACCCTTCTCAGACCTGGTCGAAAGATCAAATGTGAGAGATCATGACTTGCTGTGTCATCTTGCACAATATGATCATTGAGAGCGAGCAGGAAGAGCCAGTGTTTGACACTGAACCATACTACAGGCAGGGTCCTCTTGCTCAAGTTGATCACCAGCTACCGGCAATCTGGACTGCCTACCTCAATATGCATCAGGAGATCCGAAACCCACAGGCGCATCAACAACTGCAGCATGATCTGATGGAGCACCTATGGAGGCTCAAGGGCGACGCCTAGCTCGACGTGTGATGAAATGTGAGTTTTTGTTTGTTGAATTATATAATTTGTATTGAACTATTTCTTGTTGAACTATTTGATTTCTATTGATATTCTGTGATGAACTATGTGATAAAAAAGTACTTGTGTTGAGAATTCACGCCGAACCACACCGAATATGGGCTGATTCGTGTTGATATATATCGGGCCATTTTTGCCAAAAGTGGGCCGAAAAACGGGCACATTTACGCCAAAATGGGCTGATATCGGCGCCTGGGGGCGACGACTGGGTGCCCAACCGCCCTCATAGCCGATTATACCGCCGGATCGCCCTTAGACGACGATTTTTATGCCTTCTGGGAGGCCAACGGCTGAAGATGCTCTTAGCCCAGAACCATTTCAACAACAGGTTTCTTTTCGTTATTCAGGCTTACTAAAGAAAACGTATTGGTCACGGTGCGGTGGCATGAGTGACCTCTTGATGGTAATGAGGCATACTGCCCATTAGACCAGAAATTAGTTGGTGTGCACTATGTGTTAAAAATTAATATATTTTAATGCTACATAATTTTGAATATAAAATTCATTTGAAATTTTTGAACAAGAAAAATCCAGAATTCCTAAGATTTTTTGGAAACCGGATCTTCCGACCATTCGCAAAAAACCTGGAATCAGAATTAAGAAAAAAAAAACCTTGACCGCCTAGCACCGAGCCATCCCGTTGGATTTAACTTTGACCTGGAGGCACATGATTTCTGTACTTCTTCCATTGCATATATTGTTGAGTAATTTTGGAACCTTGACAACAAGTCACCAACAAGATAAGAAGAATCAATACTCAACTAGGAAGATGGCACATGCATTGCCATTTGTCAAAGGGATTGATTGAGCCCACTTAGGGAACAAAGCTTATTGCCTGCGGCTAGCTCGCTTTAAGCACAAGAGAATATGCTGCTGTTCCTATTTGCTTTAACGAGCGGCGAGTATGCTGGTGCTCATCCATCTCACGGTGCTGCCGCTGTCTTTGAGTGGATTTCGCGATATTTTGCCAGTCTTTTAATGGTGAAAAGCGGTACTCGCTAGCTGGTGGCCGGTGGGGAACAAGAGGTCGTTCCCACCCTGCCATTTGTTTTTCTTGGTTTTCAGGTAGGAGGCATACCATGATAATTATTGATAGCAAAATTACTATATTAACTCATAGAAAACATTAGTTTATGATAGCAAAATTACTACCATGACAATTTTTTTCTTTGTCGAATATTGTTGGAACCTTAACGGTAAGGTACTTATCTCCTAGTTTCCTAACCACTCTCAGTCTTTTACCACTTTCATAATTTCATTAGAATTCTGCCAAGAATCAATGCTCAACTGTGAAGATGTCGTCAATTTAGGAAACAAAGCTTATTGCCTATGGCTAGCTAGGCTTTAATCAAAATAAAATATGGTAATGTTCCTGATTTCTTAACGACTAGTGAGTAAGCCGGTGCTCATCCATCTGATGGTGTTGTTGCTGTCTTTGTAGCTTTTCGTGATACTATTGTAGTCTCTTCGCAGTGAACAGAAGCACTCGCTAGCTGGTTGCCGATTGAGGAACAAGACGATCAGTACTATTATAATTGCTGATTTCCTCTTCGAATAGAACGTTCAATAGGAAAATGGACAGATTGCACCAACAAGGAGCCCAATATGTATGTAGGGAAACGTGTAAGCTCTTTTCATTGTCTTCTCTTGTGAACTCAAATCAACTTATGTATAAAAGCTCTCCATCTCATGCCTTTTTATTGCCTAGCCTACCATGGGCATTTTAGTAACAAGCCTATATTTAACCTTTTGATATGTTGCAAAGGTTTCATGACATACTACTAATAATGACACTAATTAATGTTTCTCTCACCCACAGAAATTGGTTTTTTAGAGAAAAGGCACAAAGGCCCGACTTCAAATTAATGAAGCCATCAACCGGCTAGGATACAATGGTGCTGAATTACAAAGCAAAGACTTGACCAAAAACTGAAAAATACATGTCAAATTCACTACAGAGAATAAGGCAGCAAGAAAACTGCGATCAAGCCGCCGGAGAGCTTGCACAGCTAGAACGGAAGGGCCGAAGCCATGCGGCGACAGCAAAAGCCGTGAACATGAAGATCCAGACCGCGTGAAGAAAACCATCGACTCCACCGCCCGCCGCCTCGGGCCACTGCCGGAGGAGAGACCACTATCTCCCCTTCGTCCAGACCGTGTCGAACACGCGGACGCCCACTGTCGGCCGGCGACCAACCAGCAAGCAAAGCGAGGAGCCGCTGAAGGATGCGGAAGAACCCACACGCCACCACCAACGCCGGCAACCAAGGGAACTGAGCACCGCCGCCGCCACCCACCACCACGCACCAGGTCCACAACCCCCAACCACCCCTTGAACGGCGCCTCCAGGAAGGGCCGAGACGCCAGAGCGCCTCCACCGTCCGGCCAAAAGGCCAAGGCTTTCGCCCGGGGAAGGGAGGAGGAGGAGGGGGGCGGATATAGAAGCTCGACCCGCCCTCAAGAGGGAGAGCGGCACCGGAGCGCCGCCGGCGTCGAGGTCGACGCGAAATCGACCAGGGGTTTCCCCCGTTCCAAGAGTCCACCGGCCCAACCTCGAAGCCCAGATCTGACAAACCAGCCACCAGATCGGCGAGAGGAGACCACCGCAGGGGGAAGGGGCTGGGAGGAAGAGAGCCGCCCACCGCTGCAGCAAGACCTCGCCGTCCTCACGCCACCCACGTGGCCGGGAGGAACGGCCAGCACCTGCGCGCGCCATCCACCGGAAAAATCGACGCCGCCATCTCCACCCAGGACCGCCGCCCTGGCTTCCAAAGCTCCTCACGCCGGCGAGGCAGCAGATCCTCGCCGCCACCTTCACCGAAAGACGCGCGGCAGCCGGCAGGCTCCTCGGGTGGCGGTGGGGAGGGGGCAGGAGGGAGGAGAGGAGGCGGCGGCTAGGGTTTGGGCCCGCTCCCAAGTCACCCGAGAGGGGCGACGCGAGAGCCCACAGAAATTGGTTGAGTAACATCCAACGGTTAATTTTTTTAACCTCCTCCTCCTGGCGTGTACTTTCAAACCCACATGCCTTGTTGAAAACGCCCTACGGAAACCCAATGTAAGAAAAGGGATGGGAAAAGAGTGCATTGCATGCATACATCTAGTTGCACTTGTTGCCTCGTCAAAAAAACCAATTGGGAAAACCCTGTTAGAATTATTGTATAGGGATAGAAGAGGTGTTTAACTTGTATCCAACTCTATCTCATCTTCTCCTTATAGGTCGATCTCCTCCCAACCGATCTCCCTCTCCCTCGATCGATTTTCTCTCTGTAAACGTATGCACCAAGGCATTGCCTCAATATATACATGCGGCCCGAGACAAAGGGTTCTACGCTTCCCAAACTAATTCACATGGTAACAGAGCCTCTTCCTCATCAGATCGAAAGAGATCGCATCTAGCTACCTTCGCGACCGAGCCATGTCTACCACCTCCGCCTCCATGTCACCCAGCACCATGGGCGCGATCACCACCACCTCCTCCGCCTCCACCTTTGCTTCCTCATCCACAGCCAGAACCTCCTCCCTCGGATCGCCGCCCCAGGAGAAGCTGACCAGGGGGAACTTCCTCCTTTGGAAAGCCATCGTGCTTCCCCAGATCAAGGGTGCTCAGATGGAGCATCACCTCGACGCAATAAGCCCACCGCCGCCGGCCACCCTCACCATCACCAAGGATGGCAAGGACGAGCAAGTCGTCAACTTCGCCTGCACTCTCTGGTATGCCCAACAGCAACAACTCCTAGGGTTCTTGATGGGTTCTTTTTCCCGCGAGATTCTCTCTCAGGTGGCCACGCTCCAGACGCCGGCCGCGGTATGGCGTGCCATCAACGACATGTTTGCTGCCTAGAGCCAAGCGCAAGCGATCAACACCCGCATCGAGCTCACCAACCTTAAAAAAGGTAATATGTCTATGGCAGAGTACCTCGGCAAGATCAAGACGCTCACAGATGAAGTCGCGTGCACGGCCTCGGCGCTCTCCGACCAGGAGATCGTCTCCAAGATCCTTGCTGGCCTTGACATGGAATATAACCCTGTCGTCTCTGCTCTTGCTGCACGCGTGGAACCAATCACGGTCCTGGAGCTGCACAGTCAGCTCCTCAGTTTTGATGCCCGCCTCACCCTCCTCCACGGCGGCGATCTCCGGCAATCATCTGCATACTCCGCTGCACGGGGTCGCGACCGTGGCCATGGTCACCAGGGCGGCAACCGTGCCGGTGGTCGCGGCCGTGGCTCCTCTTCGGGCAATGGCACCCGCTCTGGTGGCGCCTACGGCCACAACACCGAGGGCGGCGGCTACGGCAACAACCATGGGGGTGGCGGCTTCAACTCCAACACTGGCCGCCGCCCCTCCTCCTCCTCCCGCAGCCGTCCTCGCTGTCAGCTCTGCAAGAAGGCTGGTCATGAGGTCATCGACTGTTGGCATTGGTATGATGAAAACTTCGTCCCGGATGCTCGCTTGGTTGCAGCTGCTATGCGCGAGCAAGGCGGGGATGGCGTTTGGTATGTTGACTCCAGCGCTACGGACCACATCACAAATGAGTTACAGCAACTTGCTCTGCGCGAGACATACCATGGCACCGATCAGATCCACACCGCTAGCGGTAAAGGTATGGATATTTGTCATATTGGTCAAGTTTCGCTTAATTCCCCTAACCTTAAACGTGATCTAGTTCTTAAGGATGTCCTTCATGTTCCTCAAGCTGATAAAAACCTTGCCTCTATGTCTCGCTTAGCCACTGAGAACAATGTTTTCTTTGAGACTAATCCTCGCTATTTTTTTTATCAAGGATCGGGCAACGAGGGCACTCCTCTATCACGGTAGATGCGTTGGCAGCCTCTACCCCATCTCATCCGGAGCACTTAGCAACAAGCATCGTCGAGTCTACTCCGTCATCAAGCCCTCTTTGGCAAGGTGGCATCAAAGATTACGTCATCCCTCATCAATCATAGTTAGGCAAGTCGTCAATAAAGACAATCTTCCTTTGTCACTTAGCTCCAATAATGAGTCTGTTTGCGAAGCATGTCAATGTGCCAAGAGCCATCAGCTTCCCTATCCTAAGTCTAGTAGTGTTTCTCATGCTCCCCTACAATTGATCTTCAGTGATGTATGGGGTCATGCCCGAGATTCTTTTGGTCGAAAAAAATACTATGTCAGCTTCATTGATGATTACAGCAAGTTTACATGGATTTATTTGCTCAAGTATAAATCTGAAGTTTTTTCCATCTTTCAAGAATTTCAGAAACTTGTTGAGAGACACTTTGATAAGAAAATCATCACAGTCCAAAGTGACTGGGGAGGGGAGTATGAAAAACTCAACTCCTTTTTCTGTAGTATTGGGATCACCCATTATGTATCTTGTCCTCATACTCATCAGCAGAATGGCTCTGCTGAACGCAAACACCGCCATATTGTTGAGGTTGGTCTCTCTCTTTTAGCTCATGCGTCCATGCCCCTCAAGTATTGGGATGAGGCCTTCATCACAACTACATATCTCATCAATCGTCTTCCCAGTAAGGTTATTGGAAATTCTACTCCTTTAGAATGATTGTATAACCAAAAGCCAGATTACAATTATCTCAAAAAATTTGTGTGTGCTTGTTACCACAATTTACGTCCATACAATCATCACAAACTTGAGTTTCGTTCCACACAATGTGTTTTTCTTGGGTACAGTAATCTTCATAAAGGTTACAAATGTCTTGAACCATCCACCGGACGCATCTATATCTCTCGGGATGTTATTTTCGATGAGACACTATTTCCTTTCTCCAAGCTTCATCCCAATGCGGGTGCTTTGCTTCGTGCAGAAATCGCACTTCTCTCCGACTCTCCTACATGTCCTGATCACGGGGGTGAATTAACTTATCATGACCATGTGCAAAAATCCAAAGAAAATTGCGTTTCTAATACCTCTTGCGCAGATTCTATCTGTCATTTTACGTGCACACAGGACAAACCAGGACCGGACTCCGATGATAATCCTTCTGCCAGCGCGCGATCCGAGCAGGATTCGCGTCAGACTACAGGCGCGCGATCCGGTGCAGATCCGCCCCTGCGCTCCCTAGTGGCCGATAGCGGCGCAGCCGACCAGGTGGGTTGCGCCAGTCCAGGCGCGTCGCGCCAATCTCCGCCAGCGCTCCCCGAGACGTCCATCGAGCGAGGCACGGGGGGAGCGAGTCCCTCGCCGCCACGTCACCTTGGGCCCCACCGACCGGTCCTGCCAGTTCTGCTGCGACAACACGGAACCAGCCAGGCGGTTCTGATTCGACGGTCGGCTCTGGCTGCGCGTCAGACGAGGAGCAGCGCCAGCAGCGTCAATCCTCCTCGGATCAGGAGCCGGATCTGCCTAGATCTTCTGTGCACAACACCGAATCAGCAGGATCTCCTGCGCCACAACCAACAGAAACTGTTTCTCTGGCTCCTTTACCTCTTCGTCGAAACACCAAGTCTCGGTCAGGTATTGTTAAAGAAAAACAATATAGTGATGGTACAATAAGGTATAATCCGACCAGGCGTGCCTTCCTTGCCACTTGTGGTGAACCTATTAATTTGCATGATGCTCTTGCTAATAAAGATTGGAAGGAAGCCATGGATAATGAATATAATGCACTTATAAAGAATCAGAGTTGGCATCTAGTACCACCGCAACATGGTGCTAATATAATTGACTGTAAATGGGTATACAAGATTAAGAGAAAATCAGATGGCAGTATAGACAGATACAAGGCAAGGTTGGTTGCAAAGGGCTTCAAGCAAAAGTTTGGAATTGACTATGATGATACCTTTAGTCCTGTGGTTAAAGCAACTACTATTCGTCTTGTTTTGTCCATTGCTGTTTCCAGAGGTTGGAGCTTAAGACAGCTGGATGTTCAGAACGCGTTTCTTCATGGTGTTCTTGAGGAAGATGTGTTCATGCGGCAACCACCAGGTTATGAAAATCACAACACACCACATTATGTATGTAAGTTGGATAAAGCCCTATATGGTCTGAAGCAGGCTCCGAGATCATGGTATTCTAGGTTGAGCATGCAGCTACAGCATCTTGGTTTCACATCGTCCAAAGCAGATACATCCTTGTTCTTTTATAGCAAAGGCAATATCACTGTTTTTGTTCTTGTTTATGTTGATGATATAATTGTTGCTAGCTCAAGTCAAGAGGCCACTACTTGTTTGCTTAAGGATTTAAATCTTGAATTTGCTCTCAAAGATCTAGGTGATCTTCACTACTTTCTTGGCATAGAGGTAAAGCATATCGGAGATGGAATACTTCTATCACAAGAGAAATACACAGCTGATGTTCTAAAGAGGGTGGGATTGGAGAATTGCAAACCGGTCAGTACACCAATCTCCACCTCAGAAAAGCTTACAATTGACAGTGGAGCAGCTCTTGGTCCAGAGGATGCAACAAATTATAGAAGTGTTGTAGGTGCCTTGCAATATTTGACTCTTACACGCCCTGATATCTCTTATTCGGTAAACAAGGTATGTCAATATTTGCATGCTCCTAGAACCACTCATTGGACAGCAGTTAAAAGAATTCTGAGGTATCTTCAGTATTCTCAAGGACTTGGACTTCAGATTGCCAAGTCTCCTTCCTTGCTTGTTACTGCATATTCTGATGCAGACTGGGCAGAGTGTGCTGATGATAGGAGATCTACTGGTGGTTTTGCTGTGTTTTTGGGATCTAACCTTGTGTCATGGAGTGCAAGAAAGCAAGCCACTATTTCAAGATCCAGTACGGAGGCTGAATACAAGTCGTTGGCAAATGCTACAGCTGAAGTGATGTGGATACAAACATTACTTTATGAACTTGGGACTAAACCTCCAAAAGCTGCACGGCTGTGGTGTGACAATATTGGTGCAACTTATCTTTCAGCAAATCCTGTTTTTCATGCACGAACAAAACATATTGAAGTGGATTTCCACTTTGTCAGAGAGAGAGAGTAGCTCGAAAGCTACTTGAGATCCGGTTTATTCCTACAGGGGATCAACTTGCGGATGGGTTTACTAAACCCTTGACCGAGAGAAGACTAGACGAGTTCAAGTACAATCTCAACCTTAGCAAGGCTTGAGGTTTAGATTGAGGGGGAGTGTTAGAATTATTGTATAGGGATAGAAGAGGTGTTTAACTTGTATCCAACTCTATCTCATCTTCTCCTTATAGGTCAATCTCCTCCCAACCGATCTCCCTCTCCCTCGATCGGTTTTCTCTCTGTAAACGTATGCACCAAGGCATTGCCTCAATATATACATGCGGCCCGAGATAAAGGGTTCTACGCTTCCCAAACTAATTCACAAACCCCTTGTCAGGTCCACACTATACTTGGCTAGCAGATTTACCGTGAACATACTGTTGGGCCTGTTGCAATTCGCAACATACATTTTTGCACCTATGGCGCTCAAACACGGAACTTTGGGTCCCAAAACTTCCCCGTTCGCCTTTAAAGGTTAGAATGGGTCTTTATTCAGTTAGCCGGTCTTACGCATCATACAAGATCCGCAATTTTCAATCCTTCGGAGGCTTTCATGTAAATGTCCAAGTCAAGTCGTCCATACAAATATGCGGTCACAACACCCATTAACTGCATTAAGACTTAAGCTAGCTTCCCATCCCGCACCTGCACACAGTAACATGATTTCACCGGAGTTACAGGAAAACACACTTGCACACATTTTATTTTGAGGGTTCACTAACACATATTAATTACATGGATCACAAGAAACAAGACTAGAATAGAAGCTGCATGTTGACTACTAGAATAGAAGTGTGCACTGCATTTGGATCCACCTAACGAGTCATCCCGGAGTTCACATAGGGCGCGGCGGTCTTCCCCATCCTCTCCGCGTTGGCTTCCCATCCCGCGCTCATGTCGAAACCACGGTTCTTGAGCTCGCGGTACTCCTGGGAGAGGGCGCAGAGGCCGCAGAAGAAGTGGACGCAGCAGTCGCCGCAGGGCTTCTCGGCGAGCCCGTGTTCCTCCCGCAGCTTGGCACGGTAGCAGCAGGAGTAGAAGCCGGTGCCCACCCCCGTCGTCATGGCCAGAAGCATGTACAGCGTCCCGCTCGCACAGCATGCTGGCAAGTGAGTAGGTAGTGAGTTACTCCTCCTTCGGCTACTATCAAGTGCAGAGACAGAAATGAAAAAACTCACATATGGCCCCCTTGTCGACGATCTCGGCGATCCTCCCGAAGGCGACGCACGGGCAGAAGAAGGTCAGGCAGCCTGCAGGAAGCTACGTTCTTACCACTACGCCAAGACTAGTAGTTATCTTACATTATGAGAGGCTGATGCTACGGTATTTTAACTACTATACAAGTTCGGCGTCCAAATTCAAAATTTGCAACAAAAAAAAAGGTGCTCGGTACCTCCTTTTACCGTGGGGTAGCAGCGAGAAATCCGGTTACCCGGAGATAACCAAATTTACCGCCGGGCAACTAACCAACGTGTGTGGTAGAAAAATAACTCTGTGCTGCTCATCACAAGCACTATAGCGGTGTTGCTCTAGAGTGCGGCGTTGCTCTAGAGTGCGGCGTTGCAAAGACTGGGCTCCATGGAGCTCGTTTTGTAAAAAAAAATCAAAATATGTTTAAAAGTTTCAAAAAATGCCATTTTTAAAAAAAAATACATATGCATATTCTTTAACTATCTATAAATCTTCAGTAACTAATTTTATCATTTGCATGCTACACAAAAAAGACAAATATCTGACACAAATACAACAAAGAAAAAGCCTATTTCAATCTGTGTATTTGTCTTTTTTATATACATCACGTATGAATACATATGTTTATAAAAATTTGTACACGCATACTTAAGTATATGTTTACATGAAAACATTTTTTTCAGATTTTTTTGAGTTATGAAAAAGGTATTTTGGCTGAGAAAAATGTATATAGAGCTCAATGGAGCTCGGCCTCTGCAGCCACTTTTCGTGTTGCTCTTCTTTAACAGGAGGGTGGGAGGGAGGGATGAAGCTATTAGCTTACAGCCGCCAACGTCGTGGAAGCAGCCGCAGAGGCCGGTGGACCACGACGCCATGTGGATGCCTTGCCGCCGCTGCTGGGAGACTTGCAGTTTGTAAGAGCTCGCCAGACTAGCTGAAGAATTAAAGCAGCTCACCGGACTTGTGTGAGCGGCCGTGTGTCCGGTGGAGCGCGCATTTAACAACGGCCGGAGCCTGTTTTTCACGCGCGCCAGCCACAGATGTCAGTTGTCACGAGCTAACGACATGGGTATGAGTTGTGCATGCTGTCGGTTCCTGAGTGCGTGCGACGGCCATGGCTTTACCTGAAGTGACTCCACCACGCACTAGCACGGGGAGTCACCGTCGAGGTCTCTTTTCTGCTGGAAATATTTTGCCGGTGCGCTGGCTAGCTAGTACTAGCAAGGAACCTTCTTTCAGAGATGCCGACGGGACGTGTCGCTACAGGCTCTCCGTTGACATCAACTGCAACGACTCCGCATTAGCGCGTGGAGTCACTTTCAGACAAAGTCACGGCCTTTTACGCTAGGGACGTGTGCAAATATAGCCCGTCCAACCAGCAGATTCGATGGTTCAGATTGATCGATACTAGGCGACGAAAGAATGCAGTATTATTTTCAAGCAATGGGTAAACTAGCAAGGTGGCCCTTGCAAATGTGAGGGCATCAAGTTAAATGCACAGAATCATCACATTCGTGTTATGATTAGCGGAAAACCACCACTTCACGGTTTCACACATTTCACACCGAACCGAAATTCTGATAGTGGTGGATGAGCTCTTAGTTCAGTGGTTAGAGTGTTGTGTTGGTTCGGACATCGGTTCTTACACGGGTCTCACATCTCCTTCTTTATTAAAAATCAGTAGGGGCTTCTCCACCTACTAGTATAGTTTTTAAAAAAAATTGATAGCGGCAAAAACCATTGAGCCATTTTTTGAGCACGTTTTGACGTGGCTGATCCCTCACGGTCCGACATCGGTGATGGTGTGCCATTAACGGCTATGTCCGAAGCGACTGGGTCAGCCCAAACCGAGCGCTCCCTCCGTCACTCCCCTCCCTCTCCTCTCTCTCTCTCTCTCTCTCTCTCTCTCTCTCTCTCTCTCTCTCTCTCTCTCTCTCTCTCTCTCGCGGACATGGCGGCGGTGGTGGCTTCGGATCCATCAGCAAGGGAGTGGCGGGGACAAGGCATGGTGGACATAATGTGAAGCGTGGTTGGCCGGTGTGGCAGGGGGCTCCCACGGCGAGGAGGAATATTGTTGCAGCCATAACATATTCATTTCAGAGTATTTCATCATCGCCACCGCCGACAACGGCAGATGTTGCCTACGCCCTCACGGGGGTGGTCGAGCCCCTAGGTGAGTTGCCTGCCTCTTTATATTAGCAAATTTCATTGCTGGAATTCTAGGGTTCCAGATTTGGAAACTAGGGTTTGCTGGAATTCTAGCAAATTTTGTCGCTCGCCTAGGTTAACTGAATCTTGTTGTTGCTGTTTGTGACTGAATGAACTGAAGTACTGAATTTAGGACTCTAAATTAATTGAAGGTTCATGTTCTGTTTGACTGAATTTTAGAACTCTGAATTAACTGAAACATGTCACGTTTGACTTAATTTTAGGGTTCTGAAATAGAGTTTGAGTCTATCTAACTGGTGTATTCATCTAGCTGGGTGCCTTCAAATGGTTAATTATTCTAGGGTTAGTTACTTTACTAATTGATATGTGTAGTTTGCATTTGAGTTAGCCTTGTGCAATGCAACTGACACTAAATGCCACTATTGAAATTTGCTGGTGTTGTGCAGTGGGTACATGAGTTAAATTTGGGTTGAATGGTGCAGTGGACAAGTTGACCACGGAAGGAGTGAGTCAGTGTACATGGTTTTAAGTGATTTGATTGATGTGAAGTGTTAGTACGTGTGCTCAATTTAATGTTCAAACTGGTTTCAAAGTTGTGTTGATTAAAGGCAGGTCTACTAACTAGGAGAGAGAGGCTTGCAATGTTCCCGCACATTGCTTTTCCATCCCACACAGTGCTGCCATTGTCTTTGATTGGATTTCGCGATATTTTGTTAGTCTTCTCAAGGTGAAAAGAGGCGGTCGCAAACTGGTGGCCGGTGGGGACAAGACATCCGTTATCATGACAAGTCTTGGTAACAAAATTACTGTGTTGTGTCATTAACACCTTTACTTAAATAATGACGAGCAATGTTTTATTTTCGGTCGAAATTTCTGGTAACCGTCTTGAAAGCTTGTTGACCTTCAAAAAAACTTGAATTTAAATGGTATGTTGTCTTTGCATGGATTTTGTGATATTTTTGCTGCCTTTTAATGGTGAAAAGAGGTGCTTCCTAGCTGGTCGCGGGTCGAGAACAAGATGGTGATTTATGTTTCAAAATCGCTTGTTGGTCTTCCTCTTTGACTCGAATGTTCAACAGACAAATGAACACATTGCACGAACAAGGACACAAGTATGTATAAAGAGAAACTTATAAACTCTTATATTATATTCTCTTAAAAAATGTCTTCTCTTGTGCGTAAATCAACCTATGTATAGAAGTTCTCCATATCATGGCTTTATATAGCCTAACCCACCCTGGAAAGTTCACCAATAAGCTCACATTAACCTTTTCATATGTTGCAAAAGTGCCATTCCATATTACTAATGACATTGATTACTATCTCTAAATGCCCCCTTGGACTTTTCTTAATATGCATTGGTGTCTGTTTTTAATACTCCCACTTGAACGTTTAATTATTTTGGAACGCACATGTCTCGTCAAAAGCTCCTCCCAAAAAACAAATAGGATAAAATAGTGTATTGCATTGCAATTGTTGTCTCTTTAAAACATAAGTGAGGACCCTCATTGGGGGAAAATCCACTAATGAAAAAAGTACAACCTCTAGTCTTGTGTATTTGAATTCATCTACTAGACCAACAATCTTTGATATCACTAAATAGAGCTACTATTTAAGGGTAATCCCCCCCCCCCCCGAACCTTGAATCCTCTAAGTTTTCTCATATCAGTGCGGCTGGCACGTATCTCAAATAGGATGCTAGCAGGTAGAGACTTTGTAAGTAGATCAACAAGAATAACACATAATTTAGTTTGCAAGATCTTCACTTTCCCACTCTTCTGGAGCTCATGAGGGTAGAGAATTTAGGGAGCAATATGCTAGTGACATTGTTCTTAACTTTGAATTTGTACAACAGAAGTGGCAGTTTCATAATAAATAATTGTGGGGGTGATGACGATATTGAGTCCACATGACTTTTTGATGAGGTTAGTTGTCCATATGAGCCAATGGATTCAAGTGAGGATTCATATGCAACTATCTTTGAGTGGTTAGTACATTTGGCTACGAGGTTTTGCTTATATTACCTATGAGAAATTGTTGTCACACTATACATAAACACAAATGTAGTATGAGATATAGCATTATGGGGATCAGCATTTATGTACCCCATGATAGTTAAGTCTTGGTTCTTGTAGTAATAAGATCTAAGATCATGAATACCTAGAGGCATCTGAAGATAGTTTTGACGCCTAGAAAATGCCTACATGTTGGGACTGCACTATACATGGCTAGTAGTTAACCACAAACATAATGTGAGGCCGAGTGTAATTCCCAAGGTACATTACTTCTCACATAACTCTCATATATCAAACTTTGGGTCCCAGAACTTCCTCATTCTCGTTTCGAGGTTTGACCGGGACTTTATCCACATCATGGGATCTCACAACCATTGCGGTTCTAAGAGGGTGACATTTATTCATATTAAATCTTTGAAGAACCATGTGTATATATGCATATTGGTGAACTAGAACTCCTTCCAGAAAGTCCTCAAGCTGTAGCCTAAGCAAAGTATCTTTTTACCTCAATGCTTTCATCTCAAGCTCCATCATAAGGTACGAACTAAATTCTTCTATGCCATTTGTATTGCTGGTTGTATTCAGATAATCATCATCCTTTTTTTAGGAAACGGGGATATCCCTTGGCCTCTTCATCATTGCAATGCCCACAACTGTATATTTATTAAAATCCAAGTAAGAAGCTCCAATAGTGCAGTACAAAATTGCCAAACAAATAAAAATAAAGCCACAACCGGCAAAAATAGGGATATATGCCTAGACACATAGCCTACTACTGGGCCGCCATCCAAACTGGTTGTACATATCCCGTGCTACTGTCTCCCATTGGTTGCACCCATATATCATAAGCTCATGCACTTCTTCATGGTGTAGTAACAACCACGTATGGGTCCATTATGTACTAGAAAATGCAATCGAAAACATATGAGCTATTATTTGTTGGTACACGATGAAACTTTATGATCCATTTTTGAAAAAAAGGAAATAAGGCAACGCCACATTATATAGCACTCTGTAACAAACCAAGCTTTGTCCAAAACCAAAATGGTAGCACAAATCTCAAAGCAGCAGTGGACGATGGAGCAGTGCATGGGATATCCCTTGCATGGTAGAAAAAACACTTACAATACACACTGAATAGAAATAAGAAAAGAGCTGATAATACTATATAAAATCTGAGACAATTGGGCTTTTTTAAACATACCTATATGATATAAAATCCATTAGGAAAATTCTTAATAAATATGCAAGACTCTTTTCATGATAGCATGTCTTATTGAAAGTTGAACATAGACTTGGCACATGGTGGGAGGTGTCTGGTTGGTCGGAGAACGAATTGCAACGGGTAAGCACACTAGCACATATATAGATGAAAAAGCAAGAATGAACAAGTAGCTCGACGATGACTTCCCCTGCCCCTTTATATAGAGGAGGGTAACTGTTTATATTGCATTCATTCGACTAACGAGTCATCCCCTGGTTCATCTGTGGCGCCATGGTCTTCCCCATCTTCTCCATGTTGGCGTGCCACCCTGCGTGCATGTCGAAGCCACGACGCTTAAGCTCACGGTACTCCTAGCAGAGGGCGCAGTACCCACAGAAGGTGTGGACGCAGCAGTCGGAGCACGGCTTCTCCTCCAGCCCATGCTCCGTCCGCAGCCTGGCACGGTAGCAGCAGTGGTAGAATATGGAGCCTATCCCCGTTGTCCCCAAGGCCTGTAGCATGTACATTGTCCCACTCGCACAATGATACGTCTCCAACGTATCTATAATTTTTGTTTTTTCCATGTTATTATATTATCAACCTTGGATGTTTTATATGCATTTATATGCTATTTTATATGACTTTTGGGACTAACCTATTAACCTAGAGCCCAGTGCCAGTTTCTGTTTTTTCCTTGTTTTAGAGTATCGCAGAAAAGGAAAATCAAACGGAGTCCAATTGACCTAAAACTTTACGGGACTTATTTTTGGACCAGAAGAAGCCCACGGAGTATCGGAGTTGGACCAGGAGAGTCCCGGGCTGCCCACGAGGGTGGGGGCGCCCACCCCCCCTGGGTGCGCCCCCTGCCTCGTGGACAGCCCGAAGGTCCACCGATGGACTTCTTCCTCCCATATATACCCATATACCCTAAAAACTTCGGGGAGCACAATAGATCGGGAGTTCCGCCGCCAGAAGCCTCCGTAGCCACCGAAAACCAATCTAGACCCGTTCTGGCACCCTGCCGGAGGGGGAATTCCTCTCCGGTGGCCTTCTTCATCATCCTGGTGCTCTCCATGACGAGGAGGGAGTAGTTCTCCCTCGGGGCTGAGGGTATGTACCAGTAGCTATGTGTTTGATCTCTCTCTCTCTCTCGTGTTCTTGAGGTGGTACGATCTTGATGTATCGCGAGCTTTGCTATTATAGTTGGATCTTATGATGTTTCTCCCCCTCTACTCTCTTGTAATGGATTGAATCTTTAAGGATTTGAGAACACTTGATGTATGTCTTGCGTGGGATAACCGTGGTGACAATGGGTTATTCTATTGATTCACTTGATGTATGTTTTGGTGATCAACTTGCGGGTTCCGCCCATGAACCTATGCATAGGGGTTGGCACACGTTTTCGTCTTGACTCTCCGGTAGAAACTTTGGGGCACTCTTTGAGGTCCTATGTGTTGGTTGAATAGATGAATCTGAGATTGTGTGATGCATATCATATAATCGTACCCACGGATACTTGAGGTGACATTGGAGTATCTAGGTGACATTAGGGTTTTGGTTGATTTGTGTCTTAAGGTGTTATTCTAGTACGAACTCTAGGTCTGTTTGTGACACTTATAGGAATAGCCCAACGGATTGATTGAAAAGAATAACTTTGAGGTGGTTTCGTACCCTACCATAATCTCTTCGTTTGTTCTCCGCTATTAGTGACTTTGGAGTGACTCTTTGTTGCATGTTGAGGGATAGTTATATGATCCAATTATGTTATTATTGTTGAGGGAGCTTGCACCAGTGAAAGTATGAACCCTAGGCCTTGTTTCAACGCATTGCAATACCATTTGTTCTCACTTTTATCATTAGTTACCTTGCTGTTTTTATATTTTCAGATTACAAAAACCATTATCTACCATCCATATTGCACTTGTATCAACATCTCTTCGCCGAACTAGTGCACCTATACAATTTACCATTGTATTGGGTGTGTTGGGGACACAAGAGACTCTTTGTTATTTGGTTGCAGGGTTGCTTGAGAGAGACCATCTTCATCCTACGCCTCCTACGGATTGATAAACCTTAGGTCATCCACTTGAGGGAAATTTGCTACTGTCCTACAAACCTCTGCACTTGGAGGCCCAACGACATCTACAAGAAGAAGGTTGTGTAGTAGACATCAAGCTCTTTTCTGGCGCCGTTGCCGGGGAGGTTAGCACTTGAAGGTATATCTTTAGATCTTGTAATCGAATCTTTTTGTTTTTTGTTTTAGCACTAGTTTAGTTAATAAAAGAAAACTATAAAAAATGAAATTGAGTTTACCTCATACGCTTCATCTTTTTAATATCTTTCGTGAGTATGATGGAAAGGAAAATTGTGCCAAAGTGTTAGAAGAAGAATGCATTAAAATGTTTGGCACTAAATATTTGAATGATGAGCATGATTGAAATGTTGTTAGTATGAATTCCTTGAATATCCATGATGCTAATGATATGCAAAGCCACAAGCTTGGGGAAGCTATGTTTGATGAAGATGATATTTTTTGTCCCCCAAGTTTTGATGAGTAAATTTATTATGATGAAAGCATGCCTCCTATTTATGATGATTATATTGATGAAAGTGGATTTGGAGAGGCCATGACTTTACTTTGTGATGAATCCACCATTCCGGAAGAGGTTCCAATTGATTATGAGAACAAAGTTGCTATCTATGATGATTATTGTGATGACTTGTATGCTATAAAGAATAATGATATCCATGAAACTTGTCATCATGATTTTAGTTTGCAATTGTATTATGCCTCACATGATAATTATTTTGTTGAGTATACTCCCACTATTCCGATTGAGAAGAATTTTGCTTGTGTGGAGAGTAATAAAAATTTTATGCTTGTAGATCATGAAAAGAATGATTTAGGTGCTGGTTATATTGTTGAATTCATTCATGATGCTACTGAAAATTATTATGAGAGAGGAATATATGCTTGTAGGAATTGCAATAATATCAAGTTTTCTCTCTATGTGCTTAAAGTTTTGAAGTTATGCTTGTTTTGCCTTCCTATGTTAGTTGATTATTGTTCCCACAAGTTGTTTGATCACAAAATCCCTATGCATAGGAAGTGGGTTAGACTTAAATGTGCTAGTTATATTCTTCATGATGCTCTCTTTATGTTACAATTCTTATCTTTTATGTTAGCATCATTGAAATCATCATTCCTAGCTAGGGGTGTTAAACGACAGCGCTTGTTGGGAGGAAACCCAACTTTATTTTTGTTCCTTGCTTTTTGTTCCTGTTTAGTAATAAATAATTTATCTAGACTCTGTTATGGTTGTGTTTTTTGTGTTTAATTAGTGTTTGTGCCAAGTCGAACCTTTGGGAAGACTTGGGGAAAGTCTTTGCGATCGTGCTGTAAAAAAACAGAAACTTTAGCGCTCACGAGAATTCCTGCCAGTTTTTATTGGAGAGCGCTATTGAGTTAATTATTTTTGAAGATTATTAATAGAAAAATTACTTAGGTCCATCAATTTATTTGAGAATTTTATGAGTTCCAGAAGTATATGTTTGATACAGATTACTACAGACTGTTCCATTTTTGACAAATTATGTTTTCTATGTGTTGTTTGCCTATTTTGATGATCTATGAGTAGTATCGGAGGGTATGAACCATAGAGAAGTTGGAATACAGTATATATTACACCAATATGAATTTAGAATGAGTTCACAATAGTACCTAAGTGGTGATTTATTTTCTTATACTAATGGAGCTTACGAGTTTTCTGTTAAGTTTTGTGTTGTGAAGTTTTCAAGTTTTGGGTGAAGATTCGATGGACTATGGAATAAGGAGTGGCAAGAGCCTAAGCTTGGGGATGCCCAAGGCACCCCAAGGTAATATTCAAGGACAACCAAAAGCCTAAGCTTGGGGATGCCCCAGAAGGCATCCCCTCTTTCGTCTTCATTCATCGGTAACTTTACTTGGAGCTATATTTTTATTTACCACATGATATGTGTTTTGCTTGGAGCGTCATTTTATTTTATTTAGTTTTGCTTTCTGCTTGAATAAAATACCAAGATCTGAAATTCTTAAATGTTAGAGAGTCTTCACATAGTTGCATAATTATTCGACTACTCATTGATCTTCACTTATATCTTTCGGAGTAGTTTGTTGTTGCTCTAGTTCTTCACTTATATCTTTTTAGAGCACGGTGGTGGTTTTATTTTATAGAAATTAATGAACTCTCATACTTCACTTATATTATTTTGAGAGTCCTAAAGAGCATGGTAATTTGCTTTGGTTATGAATTTAGTCCTAATATGATGGGCATCCAAGAGGGATATAATAAAAACTTTCATATAGAGTGCATTGAATATTATGAGAAGTTTGATACTTGATGATTGTTTTGAGATATGGAGATGGTGATAATAGAGTCATGCTAGTTGAGTAGTTGTGAATTTGAGAAATACTTATGTTGAAGTTTGTGATTCCCGTAGCATGCACGTATGGTGAACCGTTATGTGATGAAGTCGGAGCTTGATTTATTTATTGATTGTCTTCCTTATGAGTGGCGGTCGGGGACGAGCGATGGTCTTTTCCTACCACTACTAGGGAAAAGGCTCTCAGCAGCGTGGGTTTTAGGCCTATCAGCAGCGCGGGTGCCCGCGCTACCAATAAGGCGCTACAGCTAACTCTTAGTAGTAGGGCTGCATGTACCCGCGCTACCACTATTGACTATAGCAGCAGCGCTTTGCAGGAACGCGCTGCTATTACTCAGCTGTAGCGATTTCCCGGTCCAGCGCTACTGTTATATCTTTCACCATTTCCCCATTCCAGCTTCGATAAACTACAATTTCCAGATACTAGGTACTACTAGATATCAATTTCATAAAGCATTATAGGTACTAGGTAGTACTCCCTCGGTTCGAAATTACTCGTCGTGGTTTTAGTTCAAATTTAAACTCAAACCACGACGAGTAATTTGGAACCGAGGGATGTTGGGGAACGTAGCATAAATTCAAAATTTTCCTACGTGTCACCAAGATCTATCTATGGAGTCATCTAGCAACGAGGGAGGAGTGGAACTACATACCCTTGTAGATCGCGTGCGGAAGCGTTCAAGAGAACGGGGTTGATGGAGTCGTACTCGTCGTGATCCAAATCACGGATGATCCTAGCGCCGAACGGACGGCACCTCTGCGTTCAACACACGTACGGAGCAGCGACGTCTCCTCCTTCTTGATCCAGCAAGGGGGGAGGAAAGGTTGATGGAGATCCAACAGCACGACGGCGTGGTGGTGGAAGTAGCGGGATTCCAACAGGGCTTCGCCAAGCGCTGTGGGAGGAGGGAGATGTGTCATGGGAGGGAGAGGGAGACGCCAGGGCTTAGGTATTGTTGCCCTCCCTTCCCCCCACTATATATAGGGCCAAGGGAGAGGGGGGCACAGCCTTGGCCCTTCCTCCAAGGAAGGGTGCGGCCAAGGGAGGAGTCCCTCCTCCCCAAGGCACCTCGGAGGTGCCTTCCCCTTTTAGGACACATCCTCTCCCTTGATTCTTGGCGCATGGGCCTCTTGGGGCTGGTTCCCTTGGCCCATATAGGCCACGGCGCACCCCCTACAGCCCATGTGGCCCCCCGGGGCAGGTGGCCCCACCCGATGGACCCCCGGGACCCTTCCGGTGGTCCCGGTACAATACCGGTGACCCCAAAACTTGTCCCGATGGCCGAAATAGCACTTCCTATATATAATTCTTTACCTCCGGACCATTCCGGAACTCCTCGTGACATCCGGGATCTCATCCGGGACTCCAAACAACTTTTGGGTTACCGCATACTAATATCTCTATAACCCTAGCGTCACCGAACCTTAAGTGTGTAGACCCTACGGGTTCGGGAACCATGCAGACATGATCGAGACGTTCTCCGGTCAATAACCAACAGCGGGATCTGGATACCCATGTTGGCTCCCACATGTTCCACGATGATCTCATCAGATGAACCACGATGTCAAGGACTTAATCAATCCCGTATACAATTCCCTTTGTCTATCGGTACGATACTTGCCCGAGATTCGATCGTCGGTATCCCAATACCTTGTTCAATCTCGTTACTGGCAAGTCTCTTTTACTCGTTCCGTAACACATCATCCCGTGATCAACTCCTTGATCACATTGTGCACATTATGATGATGTCCTACCGAGTGGGCCCAGAGATACCTCTCCATTTACACGGAGTGACAAATCCCAGTCTCGATTCGTGCCAACCCAACAGACACTTTCGGAGATACCTGTAGTGTACCTTTATAGCCACCCAGTTACGTTGTGTCATTTGGCACACCCAAAGCACTCCTACGGTATCCGGGAGTTGCACAATCTCATGGTCTAAGGAAATGATACTTGACATTAGAAAAGCTTTAGCATACGAACTACATGATCTTGTGCTAGGATTAGGATTGGGCCTTTGTCCATCACATCATTCTCCTAATGATGTGATCCCGTTATCAATGACATCCAATGTCCATGGTCAGGAAACCGTAACCTTCTATTGATCAACGAGCTAGTCAACTAGAGGCTTACTAGGGACATGGTGTTGTCTATGTATCCACACATGTATTTGAGTTTCCTATCAATACAATTCTAGCATGGATAATAAACGATTATCATGAACAAGGAAATATAATAATAATAACTAATTTATTATTGCCTCTAGGGCATATTTCCAACAGTCTCCCACTTGCACTAGAGTCAATAATCTAGTTCACATCGTCATGTGATTAACACTCACAGGTCACATCGCCATGTGACCAACATCCAAAGAGTTTACTAGTGTCACTAAACTAGTTCACATCATCATGTGATTAAGACTCAATGAGTTCTGGGTTTGATCATGTTTTGCTTGTGAGAGAGGTTTTAGTCAACGGGTCTGAATCTTTCAGATCCGTATGTACTTCACAAATTTCTTATGTCATCTTGTAGATGCAACTACTACGCTATATTTGGAGCCATTTCAAATAACTGTTCTACTATACGAATCGAGTCTACTACTCAGAATAATCTGGATTAGTGTCAAAGTTTGCATCAGCGTAACCCTTTACGACGAACTCTTTTACCACCTCCATAATCGAGAAAATTCCTTAGTCCACTAGTTACTAAGGATAACTTTGACCGCTGTCCTGTTATCCATTCTTGGATCACTCTTGTACCCCTTGACTGACTCATGGCAAGGCACACTTCAGGTGCGGTACACAGCATAGCATACTGTAGAGAGCCTATGATAAAAGCATAGGGGACGACCTTCGTCCTTCCTCTTTCTTCTGCCGTGGTCGAGCTTTAAGTCTTAACTTCATACCTTACAACTCAGGCAAGAACTCCTTCTTTGACTGATCCATCTTGAACACCTTCAAGATCATGTCAAGGTATGTGCTCATTTGAAAGTACCATTAAGCGTTTTGATCTATCCTTATAGATCTTGATGCTCAGTGTTCAAGTAGCTTAATCTAGGCTTTCCATTGAAAAACACTTTCCAAATAACCCTATATGCTTTCCAGAAATTCTACGTCATTTCTAATCCATAATATGTCAACAACATATACTCATCAGAAATTCTATAGTGCTCCCACTCACTTCTTTGGAAATACAAGTTTCTCATAAACTTTGTATACACCCAAAATCTTTGATCATCTCATCAAAGCATACATTCCAACTCCGAGATGCTTACTCCAGTCCTCAGAAGGATTACTGGAGCTTTGCATACTTATTAGCATCTTTCAGGATTGACAAAACCTTCCGGTTTGTATCACATACAACCTTTCCTCAAAAAAACGTCGAGGAAACAATGTTTTGACATCCTATCTGCAAGATTTCATAAATAATGCAGTAATCGCTAATATAATTCCAACAGACTCTTAGCATCGCTACGAGTGAGAAAGTCTCATCGTAGTCAACTCCTTGAACTTGTCGGAAAACATCTTAACGACAAGTCAAGCTTTCTTAATGGTGACATTTACCATCATTGTTCGTCTTCCTTTTAAAATCCATTTGTACTCAACAGCCTCGCGACCATTGAGCTGTTCTGTCAAAGTCTACACTTTGTTTCCGTACATGGATCCTCTCTCGGATTTTATGGCATCGAGCCATTTATCGGAATCCGGGCCCACCATCGCTTCTCCATAGCTTGTAGGTTCATTGTTGTCTAGCAACATGACTTCCAAGACAGGATTACGTACCACTCTGAAGTAGTACGCATCCTTGTCATCCCACGAGGTTTGGTAGTGACTTGATCTGAAGTTTCATGATCACTATCATAAGCTTCCACTTCAATTGGTGTAGGTGCCACAGGAACAACTTCCTATGCCCTGCCACACACTAGTTGAAGAGACGGTTCAATAACCTCATCAAGTCTCCACCATCCTCCCACTCAATTCTTTCAAGAGAAACTTTTCCTCGAGAAAGGACCCGATTCTAGAAACAATCCCTTATTGCTTTCGGTTCTGAGACAGGAGGTATACCCAACTGTTTTGGGTGTCCTATGAAGATGCATTTATCCGCTTTGGGTTCGAGCTTATCAGCCTGAAACTTTTTCACATAAGCGTTGCAGCTCCAAACTTTTAAGAAATGACAGCTTAGGTTTCTCTAAACCATAGTTCATACGGTGTCATCTCATCGGAATTACGTGGTGCCTTATTTAAAGTGAATGGGGTTGTCTCTAATGCCTAACCCATAAACTATCGTGGTAATTCGATAAGAGACATCATGGTATGCATCATATCCAAAAGGGTGCAGTTATGATGTTCGGACACACCATCACACTATGGTGTTCCAGGCTGTATTAGTTGTCAAACAATTTCCACAATGTCTTAATTCTATGCCAAACTCGTAATTCAGATATTCATCTCTATGATCATATCATACATATTTTATCCTCTTATCACGACGATCTTTCAACTTCACCCTGAAATTACTTGAACCTTTCAATAATTCAGACTCGTGATTCATCAAGTAAATATACTCAACATCTACTCAAATCATCTGTGAAGTAAGAACATAACGATATCCACTACATGCCTCAGCACTCATTGGACTGCACACATCAAAATGTATTACTTCCAACAAGTTGCTTTCTAGTTCCATTTTACTGAAAACGAGGCTTTTAGTCATCTTGCCCATGTGGTATGATTTGCATGTCTCAAGTGATTCAAAATCAAGTGAGTCCAAACGGTCCATTTGCATGGAGTTTCTTCATGCATATACACCAATAGACATGGCTCGCATGCCTCAAACTTTTCAAAAACGAGTGAGCCCAAAGATCCATCAACATGGAGTTTCTTCATGCGTTTTATATCGATATGACTTACGTGGCAGTGCCACAAGTAGGTGGTACTATCATTACTATCTTTTGGCATGAACATGTGTATCACTACGATCGAGATTCAATAAACCATTCATTTTAGGTGTAAGACCATTGAAGGTATTATTCAAATAAACAGAGTAACCATTATTCTCCTTAAATGAATAACCGTATTGTGATAGACATAATCCAATCATGTCAATGCTCAACGCAAACACCAATCTCGATGGTAGAGGGAGCATGCGATGCTTGATCATATCAACATTGGAAACCCTTCCAACACATACCGTCAGCTCACCTTTAGCTAGTCTCCGTTTATTCCCTAGCCTTTTGTTTCGAGTTACTAACACTTAGCAACCGAACCGGTATCTAATACCCTGGTGCTACTAGGAGTACTAGTAAAGTACACATCAACACAATGTATATCCAATATACTTCTATCGACCTTGCCAGCCTTCTCATCTACCAAGTATCTAGGGTAATTCTGCTCCAGTGGCTGTTCCCCTTATTACAGAAGCACTTAGTCTTGGGTTTGGGTTCAACCTTGGGTTTCTTCACTAGAGCAGCAGCTGAATTGCCGTTTCATGAAGTATCCCTTTGTTCCCTTGCCCTTCTTGAAACTAGTGGTTTCACCAACCATCAACAATTGATGCTCCTTCTTGATTTCTACTTTCGTGGTGTCAAACATCGCGAATATCTCAAGGATCATCATATATGTCCCTAATGTATTATAGTTCATCACGAAGCTCTAGCAGCTTGGTGGTAATGACTTCGGAGAAACATCACTATCTCATCTGGAAGATCAACTCCCACTCGATTCAAATGATTGTTGTACTCAGACAATCTGAGCACAAGCTCAACAATTGAGCTTTTCTCCCTTAGTTTGTAGGCTAAGAAAATCGTCGGAGGTCTTATACCTCTTACGTGGGCACGAGCCTGAAATCCCAATTTCAGCCCTCAAAACATCTCATATGTTTCACGACGTTTCAAAACATCTTTGGTGCCTCAACTCTAAACCGTTTAACTGAACTATCACGTAGTTATCAAAATGTGTATGTCAGATGTTCGCAACATCCACAGACAACGTTCGAGGTTCAGCACACTGAGCGGTGCATTAATGACATAAGCCTTCCATGAAGCAATGAGGACAATCCTCAATTTGCAGACCTAGTCCGCATAATTGCTACTATCAACTTTCAACTAAATTTTCTCTAGGAACATATCTAAACAGTAGAACTGAAGCGCGAGCTACGACATAATTTGCGAAGACCTTTTGACTATGTTCAGGATAATTAAGTTCATCTTATGAACTCCCACTCAGATAGACATCCCTCTAGTCATCTAAGTGATTACATGATCTGAGTCAACTAGGCCGTGTCCGATCATCACGTGAGACGGACTAGTCAACATCGGTGAACATCTTCATGTTGATCGTATCTACCATACGACTCATGCTCGACCTTTCGGTCTTCTGTATTCCGAGGCCATGTCTGTACACATGCTAGGCTCGTCAAGTCAACCTAAGTGTTTAGCGTGTGTAAATCTGTCTTACACCCGTTGTATGTGAACGTAAGAATCTATCACACCCGATCATCACGTGGTGCTTCGAAATGACAAACTTTCGCAACGGTGCACAGTTAGGGGGAACACCTTCTTGAAATTATTATGAGGGATCATCTTATTTACTACCGTCGTTCTAAGTAAACAAGATGCAAAAACATGATAAACATCACATGCAATCAAATAATAGTGACATGATATGGCCAATATCATATAGCTCCTTTGATCTCCATCTTGGGTCTCCATGATCATCTTGTCACCGGCATGACACCATGATCTCCATCATCATGATCTCTATCATCGTGTCTTCATGAAGTAGTCTCGTCAACTATTACTTCTACTACTACAGCTAACGGTTAGCAATAAAGTAAAGTAATTACATGACGTTTATGTTGACAAGCAGGTCATAAATAAATTAAGACAACTCCTATGGCTCCTGCCGGTTGTCATACTCATCGACATGCAAGTCGTGATTCCTATTACAAGAACATGATCAATCTCATACATCACATATATCATTCATCACATCCTTTTGGCCATATCACATCACATAGCATACCCTGCAAAAACAAGTTAGACGTCCTCTAATTGTTGTTTGCATGTTTTACATGGCTGCTATGGGTTTCTAGCAATAACGTTTCTTACCTACGCAAAACCACAACGTGATATGCCAATTACTATTTACCCTTCATAAGGACCCTTTTCATCGAATCCGATCCGACTAAAGTGGGAGAGACAGACACCCGCTAGCCACCTTATGCAACTAGTGCATGTCAGTCGATGGAACCAGTCTCACGTAAGAGTACGTGTAAGGTCGGTCCGGGCTGCTTCATCCCATGATGCCACCGAATCAAGATTGGACTAGTAACGGTAAGCATATTGAACAAAATCAACACCCACAACTACTTTGTGTTCTACTCGTGCATAGAAACTACGCATAGACCTAGCTCATGATGCCACTGTTGGGGAACGTAGCATAAATTCAAATTTTTCCTACGTGTCACCAAGATCTATCTATGGAGTCATCTAGCAACGAGGGAGGAGTGGAACTACATACCCTTGTATATCGCGCGCGGAAGCGTTCAAGAGAACGGGGTTGATGGAGTCGTACTCGTCATGATCGAAATCACCGATGATCCTAGCGCCGAACGGACGGCACCTCCGCGTTTAACACACGTACGGAGCAGCGACGTCTCCTCCTTCTTGATCCAGCAAGAGGGGAGGAGAGGTTGATGGAGATCCAACAGCACGACGGCGTGGTGGTGGAAGTAGCGGGATTCCAACAGGGCTTCGCCAAGCGCTGTGGGAGGAGGGAGATGTGTCATGGGAGGGAGAGGGAGGCGCCAGGGCTTAGGTATTGTTGCCCTCCCTTCCCCCCACTATATATAGGGCCAAGGGAGAGGGGGGGGGGGCGCAGCCTTGGCCCTTCCTCCAAGGAAGGGTGCGGCCAAGGGAGGAGTCCCTCCTCCCCAAGGCACCTCGGAGGTGCCTTCCCCTTTTAGGACTCTTCCTCTCCCTTGATTCTTGGCGCATGGGCCTCTTCGGGCTGGTTCCCTTGGCCCATATAGGCCAAGGCGCACCCCCTACAGCCCATGTGGCCCCCCGGGGCAGGTGGCCCCACCCGGTGGACCCCTGGGACCCTTCCGGTGGTCCTGGTACAATACCGGTGACCCCGAAACTTGTCCCGATGGCCGAAATAGCACTTCCTATATATAATTCTTTACCTCCGGACCATTCCGGAACTCCTCGTGACGTCCGGGATCTCATCCGGGACTCCTAACAACTTTCGGGTTACCGCATACTAATATCTCTATAACCCTAGCGTCACCGAACCTTAAGTGTGTAGACCCTACGGGTTCGGGAACCATGCAGACATGACCGAGACGTTCTCCGGTCAATAACCAACAGCGGGATCTGGATACCCATGTTGGCTCCCACATGTTCCACGATGATCTCATCGGATGAACCACGATGTCAAGGACTTAATCAATCCCGTATACAATTCCCTTTGTCTATCGGTACGATACTTGCCCGAGATTCGATTGTCGGTATCCCGATACCTTGTTCAATCTCGTTACCGGCAAGTCTCTTTTACTCGTTCCGTAACACATCATCCCGTGATCAACTCCTTGATCACATTGTGCACATTATGATGATGTCCTGCCGAGTGGGCCCAGAGATACCTCTCCATTTACACGGAGTGACAAATCCCAGTCTCGATTCGTGCCAACCCAACAGACACTTTCGAAGATACCTGTAGTGTACCTTTATAGCCACCCAGTTACGTTGTGACGTTTGGCACACCCAAAGCACTCCTACGGTATCCGGGAGTTGCACAATCTCATGGTCTAAGGAAATGATACTTTACATTAGAAAAGCTTTAGCATACGAACTACATGATCTTGTGCTAGGCTTAGGATTGGGCCTTTGTCCATCACATCATTCTCCTAATGATGTGATCCCGTTATCAATGACATCCAATGTCCATGGTCAGGAAACCGTAACCATCTATTGATCAACGAGCTAGTCAACTAGAGGCTTACTAGGGACATGGTGTTGTCTATGTATCCACACATGTATTTGAGTTTCCTATCAATACAATTCTAGCATGGATAATAAACGATTATCATGAACAAGGAAATATAATAATAATAACTAATTTATTATTGCCTCTAGGGCATATTTCCAACAAGGGAGTACTAGATAACAATTTCATATATACTCAACATGCATCCTCAAGCAGTACAAGGTGACATCGACAGCAATCATCATATTTAGTTCTAGATGATATCGACGACGATCATCATATGTAGTTCTACATGATATCGGCGACAATCATCATATGTAGTTCTAGATGATATAGCCACACACACATATGTAGTTCTAGATGATATCGACGACGATCATCATCCACAAGCCTGGGCGGTGGGTGTTCCTGATAGTAATTAGGATGGCCTGTCCAGCACGAAGATTCTTGCCAACGAGGAATCTCTTCCACCCAACCGAGTTCAAGTGTGTGCGACCATCTGTGCCCATGCGGTAAGTACGTGTGGTGACGGAGCCCCTTGCGGTAAGGCGTAGTCCAACTGAGCCTTCTTCATCAGGCTCGATACCACGACTCACAAATAGGGTCTTTGGCAATCTCTGAATAAGAAAAACATATCAATTAATAAATAGCCTCACACATACTCTTGCAAATTTATTTTTAGTAAGTCTAGATTTCTACACTATCAAAAGACACAGTACTACGCATTTGCACTAATTAATCATGAATTCTACTAATAAGTATATATATGGATTATCTACACTATTAATAGTTCCTTGGATTCTACACTAATAAGCACATGATCAGACTCTACACTAAAGTATATCATCGACTAGATTCCACAAAGCATATCATTGGACTCTACACTAAGCATATAATCGGATAATTTGCATTTGTAAGTATAACAATAAAGCAAATATATATATATATATATATATATATATATATATATATATATATATATATATATATATCATCAAATTACTACATGCAGTACGTATAACATACCATTTCATGCCGATCGACCATGGTACTTGTCAGGTAGGTCACGAACGGCACCCCGACAAAGTCATCACGTGGCGGAATTATGTCCCATAGGTTGCACACCTCCTCCTCGCTCAGCCTCATTCTTTGAGCTATGATGGCTTCATGAAGTGGGTTCTCATCATCTTCATTGAGTGGGTCCTCATTATCTTCATCATCTTCGTCATATTCATCATCTTCCACCAGGTTGATATAAATGACAACCAGCTTGGGTCTTTCTGCTCTGAAGGAGAATCTGATCAACTCACCACCAGTAAGACGCATGCGAGCGAGGAAACGGGCCCATCCATCTCCTCCAATCTGCGACATATTGTGTCCTTTCTCGACCTCCATAGTGTACGGCCCCCCGGGAGCCTCAAATGTCACAGTGTCTCCTGTCAGCTTGTTGAATTTCAACCTCACATTGCATGGGACGATCTGTGTAAGAAAAGCAAAATGACACAATGCAATAATGCCAACACTAAAAATAAAATAGTTGTCATATTTCATCTAATTTATTACCGCCGCATGACGAAAACTCGGATGGAAGTAGATGCCGAACAGCTTGCCAGTTGCAAGGTTGCTGGCGCACCTTGACTTGCACAGTCGACATAGTGGTGCTGGTGGTGGCGCCATTTTCCTAAAGCAATATGAGCAAAGGATTAACGATTCACTTCACAGGAAACAAGTGGCAAATTTAACTAAATTGGCACCTACATTTTGCCAAAAAATAACTTATTACAAAAAAACTAAATCGAGCATACTAAATCAACTAGCATACTAAATCCACTAGCATACTAAATCCACTAGCATACTAAATCAACTAAATCAAAATGTTCTAAATCAACTAGCTTACTAAATCAACTAAATCAACTAGCCTACTAAATAAACTAAATCAAAATGTTCTAAATCAAATAAATCAACTAGCCTACTAAATCAACTGAATCATATCAACTAAATCAAAATGTTACATATGAAAGCCTACTAAATCAAAATGTATCAGGGAGGAGGGACAAGGAGGGGCGACTCGAGGAGGGAGAAGATAGTAGGACGGAGGAGGAAGGCGGAGCGAGGAGGGGCCGGCCGGCGGCGAGTGGAGGGAGGACGGATCAAGGAGGAAGGCGGAGCGAGGAGGGGGCGGCCAGCGGCGAGTGGAGGCAGGACGGAGGAGGAGGCCGGTACCGAGTCCAGCGAGGAGGATGATGCGACATCGGCGCAGATCGGGGGAGGGGCGACGGGGGAGGACCGGCGGCGCGGGGGGTGAGGAGGAGACCGTGAGTGTGTGTGAGTGTGATCTGTGGATGAGGCTAGTGAGTGGGGGGAGATGGAATGGAATAGCAGTAGCGTGCTATAGGTAAACGCGCTACTGCTAAACTACCTATCAGTAGCGCCTTTCGGCCTGAACGCGCTACTGCTATGTGTCAGTATGTAAAAATAGACATAGACATAAAAAATACGCTGCTGCTACGTTACGCTGAATGCGCTGAATGCTCATTGATTTTTGTAGTTAATTTAGCAGTAGCGATTATTGCCTGAATGCGCTGCTGCTATGTTACGTAGCAGTAGCGCTGTTTATTTTAACGCGCTGCTGCTATAACTGGCCTCGCGGAGGCGTCGTGGGAATTTTAGCAGTAGCGTTTCTTGGAGTGCATGCGCTACTGATAAACTTGTTTCAGCAGCGAGTTTCCATGGCCCGCGCTACTGCTACTTAGCAGCAGCGCCTGATTTTAAAGCGCGTTGCTGGTAAGATTCTGTGTATAGGCTTTTCCCTAGTAGTGTACCAATCTATCCCCCTAGGAGCATGCGTGTAGTACTTTGTTTCGATAACTAATAGATTTTTGCAATAAGTATGTGAGTTCTTTATGACTAATGTTGAGTCCATGGATTATACACACTCTCACCCTTCCACCATTGCTAGCCTCTCTAGTACCGCGCAACTTTCGTTAGTACCTTAAACCCACCATATACCTTCCTCAAAACAGCCACCATACCTACCTATTATGGCATTTTCATAGCCATTCTGAGATATATTGCCATGCAACTTTCCACCGTTCCGTTATTATGACATGCTTCATCATTGTCATATTGCTTTGCATGATCATGTAGTTGACATCGTATTTGTGGCAAAGCCACCGTTCATAATTCTTCCATACAAGTCACTCTTGAGTCATTGCACATCCCGGTACACCGCCGAAGGCATTCATATAGAGTCATATCTTGTCCTAAGTATCGAGTTGTAATTCTTGAGTTGTAAGAAAATAAAAGTTTGATGATCATCATTATTAGAGTATTGTCTCCGTGAGGAAAGGATGATGGAGAGTATGATTCCCCCACAAGTCGGGATGAGACTCCGGACGAAAAAAAGAGGCCAAAGAAGCCCAAATAAAAAAAGAGGCCATAACAAAAAGAGAAGGCCCAAATAAAAAAATGGGGGAAAAAGAGAGAAGGGGCAATGCTATTATCCTTTTACCACACTTGTGCTTCAAAGTAGCACCACGATCTTCATGATAGAGAGTCTCTTATGTTGTTACTTTCATATACTAGTGGGAACTTTAATTATAGAACTTGGCTTGTATATTTCAACGACGGGCTTCCTCAAAATGCCCTAGGTCTTCGTGAGCAAGCAAGTTGGATGCACACCCACTGGTTTCTTTTGTTGAGCTTGCATACACTTATAGCTCTAGTGCATCTGTTGTATGGCAATCCCTACTCACTCACATTAATATCTATTGATGGGCATCTCCATAGCCCATTGATACGCCTAGTTGATGTGAGACTATCTTCTCCTTTTTGTCTTCTCCACAACCACCATTCTATTCCACCTATAGTGCTATGTCCATGGCTCACGCTCATATATTGCATGAAGATTGAAAAAGTTAGAGAACATCAAAAGTATGAAACGGTTGCTTGGCTTGTCATCGGGGTTGTGCATGATTTAAATATTTTATGTGGTGAAGATAGAGCATAGCCGGACTATATGATTTTGTAGGGTTAGCTTTATTTGGCCATGTTATTTTGAGAAGACATGATTACTTGGTTAGTATGCTTGAAGTATTATTATTTTTATGTCTATATTAAACTTTTGTCTTGAATCTTACGGATCTGAATATTCTTGCCACAATAAAGAGAACTACATGGATAAATATGTTAGGTAGCATTCCACTTCGAAAATTATGTTTTTATCATTTACCTACTCGAGGACGAGCAGGAATTAAGCTTGGGGATGCTAATACGTCTCCAACGTATCTATAATTTTTGATTGTTCCGTGCTATTATATTATCAACCTTGGATGTTTTATATGCATTTATATGCTTTTTATATGATTTTTGGGACAAACCTATTAACCTAGAGCCCAGTGCCAGTTTCTGTTTTTTCCTTATTTTAGAGTATCGCAAAAAAGGAAAATCAAACGGAATCCAATTGACCTGAAACTTCACGGAACTTATTTTTGCACTAGAAGAAGCCCACGGAGTATCGGAGTTGGACCAGGAGAGTCCCGGGCTGCCCACGAGGGTGGGGGGCGCGCCCCCCTGCCTCGTGGACAGCCCGGAGGTCCACCGACGTACTTCTTCCTCCCATATATACCCATATACCCTAAAAACTTCGAGGAGCACAATAGATTGGGTGTTTCGCCGCCAGAAGCCTCCGTAGCCACCGAAAACCAATCTAGATCCGTTCCGGCACCCTGCCGGAGGGGGAATTCCTCTCCAGTGGCCTTCTTCATCATCCCGGTGCTCTCCATGACGAGGAGGGAGTAGTTCTCCCTCGGGGCTGAGGGTATGTACCAGTAGCTATGTGTTTGATCTCTCTCTCTCTCTCTCGTATTCTTTAGGTGGTACGATCTTAATGTATCGCGAGCTTTGCTATTATAGTTGGATCTTATGATATTTCTCCCCCTCTACTCTCTTGTAATGGATTGAGTTTTCCCTTTGAAGTTATCTTATCGGATTGAGTCTTTAAGGATTTGAGAACACTTGATGTATGTCTTATGTGGGATAACCGTGGTGACAATGGGTTATTCTATTGATTCACTTGATGTATGTTTTGGTGATCAACTTGCGGGTTCCACCCATGAACCTATGCATAGGGGTTGGCACACGTTTTCGTCTTGACTCTCCGGTAGAAACTTTGGGGCACTCTTTGAGGTCCTATGTGTTGGTTGAATAGATGAATCTGAGATTGTGTGATGCATATCATATAATCGTACCCACGGAAACTTGAGGTGACATTGGAGTATCTAGGTGATATTAGGGTTTGGTTGATTTGTGTCTTAAGGTGTTATTCTAGTACGAACTCTAGGGCTGTTTGTGACACTTATAGGAATAGCCCAACGGATTGATTGAAAGGAATAACTTTGAGGTGGTTTCGTACCCTACCATAATCTCTTCGTTTGTTCTTCGTTATTAGTGACTTTGGAGTGACTCTTTGTTGCATGTTGAGGGATAGTTATATGATCCAATTATGTTATTATTGTTGAAGGAACTTGCACTAGTGAAAGTATGAACCCTAGGCCTTGTTTCAACGCATTGCAATACCATTTGTTCTCACTTTTATCATTAGTTACCTTGTTATTTTTATATTTTCAGATTACAAAAACCATTATCTACCATCCATATTGCACTTGTATCAACATCTCTTCGCCGAACTAGTACACCTATACAATTTATCATTTTATTGGGTGTGTTGGGGACACAAGAGACTCTTTGTTATCTGGTTGCAGGGTTGCTTGAGAGAGACCATCTTCATCATACGCCTCCTACGGATTGATAAACCTTAGGTCATCCACTTGAGGGAAATTTGTTACTGTCCTACAAACCTCTGCACTTGGAGGCCCAACAACGTCTACAAAAAGAAGGTTGTGTAGTAGACATCACACAACACGCTGAGTAGAGCAGCAATGGGTTCATTCATTCATTGATTCGGACGCCTGACCAAATTATCATTCAACAATTAGCAAAAACACAACTTGTTGTAGTTTTCTCATGGGGAGCCAGAAGGAACTCACATATGGCTCCCTTGTCGACGATCTCAGCGATCTTCCCAAAGACAACACACGGTCAGAAGAAGGTCAGGCGGCCTGAACTTGCACACGACGCACAGATTGTTAGAAGAAGCCCACTTGTCCCAGATTTTATATACTTTTATCAGGGTTTTTTTCTTGTTTCTATTCATAATGTATCATAGGTGTTTTTCTACCGTGCAGTGGTCCACCGTCCACCACTGCTTTGAGATTGGCGTGACCGTCTTGGGTTTTTACAAAGTTTAGCTTGTTTCAGAGTGTTATATAGTTTCCATGTGTTATTTTCTTGTTCAAAAGTATATTGTAAAGTCATACATCAGGTACGAGGGCTGCTCCAGATGAACATGAGAGATCAAGTTAAGCTTACAGCCGCTGACGTTGTCGAAACAGCCGCAGAGGCCGGAGGACCAGGTGGCCTTGTTCCGTTTGAGCTACCATGTGCGCGGTATTTACGGACGGCCGGGGGGAGCTCACCGGCCCGGTCGTTTCCCACGCTCGCGTTGCCACACACGTCGGCTATCACGGGTTAGCGTTCTCCAGTCCGACGTGCAGCCGTGGCATTACCTGATGATTCTGCTGATGCTACTCCACGCACTATGTAGTGCGGAGTCGCCGTCGACGTCGAAAACTATTCGGCCAGTACGCTAGCTTGCTGGTAGCTAGGGTGAATCATCGACGTGTGACCAGGTGACACCAACGGTTAGTGTGTGGGGTCACTTCAGAAAAGAGGTATTTCGCGATAGGGACAATGGGCAAATGTAGTACGTCCAACCAGCAGATCCGATGGACCAGATTGATCCGTACTAGGTGGCCAAAGAAGTAAGACTACTTTTTCCTTTGGAGGGTGAATTTGGTATGCAAAATCCACAATCAAAAATGAGAATCTGATTGCCTATGTATGCACAAAGATCCAACGACAAAGCCACACGTCCACTGCATGCCCTAGCTACTACTCTCTCCATCTCAAAATAAGTGTCTCAACTTTGTACTAGAAGTTGAAACAAAGGAATTACTAGGTAGCGCTAGCGCACTGACCAATCGAATATATACCTCCTGCCAAAAAAGAAAACCACGTATTTCCAAGCCAGGCAGGTTCACATGGCAGAGATCCTCTGTTCTCCCACTCATCGTTTTTCAATTGCACTGGCGGCAGGAGGTTGTCATGAAGCATGATGGCTTGTCCCGATTATCTAATATGTGTGGTTTCTGGAATTTTGCGAGTCTACATGTACTCTGAACACATGGAATTATCTTATTTTATTTTGGGTTGAAATTCTATTAATGTTGGAACTACTTTATTACTATTATATTTATATATATATATATATATATATATATATATGTATATATATATATATATATATATATATATATATATATATATATATATATATATATATATATATATATATACATGTCTTGCTACTCACAGAGTGTTACTCCCTTCTTTCCGGTTTATAGGGCTTAAATTTGAAATCTCATCAACCAAGGTAGATGGTCAGTGGAGGAATGTGTCTCATAGTTT
>NC_041382.1:7228203-7238903 GCF_002162155.2 Triticum dicoccoides | reverse complement strand
TGTGTGGTTTCTGGAATTTTGCGAGTCTACATGTACTCTGAACACATGGAATTATCTTATTTTATTTTGGGTTGAAATTCTATTAATGTTGGAACTACTTTATTACTATTATATTTATATATATATATATATGTATATATATATATGTATATATATATATGTATATATATATATATATATATATATATATATATATATATATATATATATATATATATACATGTCTTGCTACTCACAGAGTGTTACTCCCTTCTTTCCGGTTTATAGGGCTTAAATTTGAAATCTCATCAACCAAGGTAGATGGTCAGTGGAGGAATGTGTCTCATAGTTTACAAAATTGCTCAAACTTTAATCTGCATTAATTATAGTGTATGCATGGATGACCACTAAATGAGTAGGAATGGTTACATGCATTGGTTGGTTTCTTTTAATCCTTGCATGCATCAATTTAATGCACCTTGGTATGTGAACATGCGGAGGAAAGAAATGAAAATGAGAATTGTAATATGGAAAAACCAAGAAAAATGAGATGAGCCCAATAAACCGGAAAGGAGGGGGTATTCTGTTAATAGCCTCGAACAGTCTCTGCCTTAGTACCTGAACTGAATCAGACAAAACATTAACTTTTGTGATTTTTTGTCCGAACAAAGCATGTAATATACTGTTGGAAAGCTGTGCACAAGGTGATCACTGCTCATGTTGATCGTTTTTGCAGAATCCTCGCGGGTTAAGAGTCATTTTAGAAATGTGCTTTTCGTATTAAAAAACAAGAAGTGTATTTTTTATCTCATTTTCTAATGGTTTATCGGAATGGCGCAAATGAGATGTCTGTGGAAAGCTACTTCAAATCCACTCCTTTTTCATGTAGAATTTGTTTCCAACATTTTGTACGGTTTAAGTTCAAATAATATTACCGTTGAAAAGACATGGAAATGTGAACCTTATTGTATAAATATGTATTCTACATCATCTATTGCTAACCTTATAGTTAGCAAGTACAATAGTTTGATATAAATATGTACCATTTTATTGATACATAACCCACTCCACTCTCTCACATAGTCCCTAGAAGCACATGCTGCAGTCGGCTGTTGATTTGTAGCCTGCTTCTCTTCTCTCTCCTCCAAGTAAGCAAAAATATAATATTTAGTGTCTTACGGTCCGCCTATGTCACCTTATTATACTTGCTCCAATGGTATCTTCAACGTGGATCACTAGGCGGAACAGACAAAACAAATATGCTGCTAAACAATGCACAAAAATCTTAGTACCGATTTTGTTATTTTGTGTAGAGAGCTTTTCGGGTATCTTTTGGCCACAAAATTTTGCAAGAGCCTACAACATTTGGTCATAACCAAAACTATAAAGTTTCAGAATTTAAATATATTTTTATGCTATTTGTTTTAATTGTGCTGTTCATCATGGGTACCTGAGTGTAGCACAACCCCATTAATTACATATTTTTTGTGGTGTTTTTTTTTTGCGTAAAATACACAATTGTCATGTTATTGACACTGTTATGTGTGAACTGTTGTCTTTTTACGAGGGAATATTTTCATTGGATAGTGGGGCGCTGTAGTGATTGGTGGAGAACCTCAAATGTTTGGAACCTTTGGCCACGTGTGCTTTCAGCATCATTGAGGTCGTTGCCAGCTACAGTATCTTCCAAAAGATCATCATATTGTCGTCAGAGGAAAGACAAGTCCACTACTACCGTATACTCTCCGAGTACATGGCTCATGGCATAACCCATCAGCCTAGCGGTTGGCCATCCCGCTGATTTATGTACTTCTCCCCTCGCATATACTCCCTCTGTTTTTAAATATCCGTCTTTTTAGAGATTTTATTAAATGGACTACATACAGATGTATATAGCCATATTTTAGAGATTTACTCATTTTGCTCTGTATGTAGTCACTTGTTAAAATCTCTAGAAAGAAAAATATTTAGAAACGAAGAGAGTATTTTTGAATACATTTGAAACAGTAAGTCATAGGAAGATCAATAATCAATACTCAACTATGAAGAATTTTTTTCCATTCGAAAAGCTCAACCATGAAGATGGTAAAGCCATTGTCATTTGTCCAAGTGATTGATTGAGCCCACTTAGGGAACAAAGCTTATTGCATGCGGCTAGCTGCAGGCTTTAAGCACAAGAGAATATGCTGTTGTTCCTATCTGCGTAAGAATGGTGAGTACGCCGGTGCCCGTCCATCTCATGGTGTTGCTGTTGCCGTTGAGCGGATTTCGCGACATTTTGGCAGTCTTTTCATGAAGAAAAGAGGCACTCGCTAGATGGTGGTCGCCGGTGGGGAAGAACAAGATGGTCATTCCGACCCTGCCATGTGTTTTTTCTGGTTTTCTAGTAGGAGATCTATCATGACAATTCTTGATAGTAACAAAATTACAATGTTAACTTATTAACACCTTTACTTAATGAGCTGTGAGTAAGGTTTTTTTTCTTTTGGTCACAATTTCCGGTAAGTTAACGGAAATCTAGTTGAACCACGAGAAACTATACCGGAAATATCGCTGAAACTTTGGTATAGTTCAAAAAGATTCGGATAAATTTGAATCTAATTGTGTTCAAATAGTATAAAATAATATTTGTATGACTAAGTTAGAACAGCGCTTAGAGAAAAAGAATTAGCTAGTGGTTGGGAGGGTTTAAACTCGCACCCTTGGGGTATTAGGGCATCTCCAAGGCGGACCTGTAAACCTCCCGCAACCATTTGGACTGAACTGTCCCGACAGCGGAAGCCATCCAACACCGACATGTGTCGATCCGCGGAGCGGTCCAAACGTGATTTCTCCCGCAAACCGGAAACAAATGTGGAAGGTTTACGGGAGTATGGACCGGTCCCAAGCTCGTTTTCAGACTGCCCTGGCACACCAAATACACCTCCCCCTCCCGCGCAAGCTCCCGCCCGGTGCCAGTTGCCTGCATTCATGCCCCTGTAGAGCGTGCCGCTCAACATTGAAGACGGCTGAGGGCGGACGCGACCTCTCACTCCCGCCGCCATTGAAGCGGCGTGCCAGCCGAGGGCACCTCCCACGACGCGCCTCCGGTGTCCGCGCATGTTCAATGCTGGAGACGTGTGATTGGACGGGGCGGGGCGGATATCTACTGCGCCCGTTCAACGCCGTTGTCCATCCATCTGCTGCCATTAAGCAGGCTTGCTGGACGAGAAACCCACTCCGGCGCCGTGCATTGACGCACCCAGACGCCTGGCCTCACCGGAATCCACTATATAAAGGCGGCCACACTCAGCTAACACCACACCACAACACTAGCCCCTCCACATCCTCCTCCCTTGCACTGCATCTGCCATGACCGCCAGCGGAAAAGCACTGTGGGGTAGTTTGTCGCCGGAGATGAAGCACGCGGTGGCTGCCCTTGCCACCACCTGGCATAGTCCCCGTGCCAGGCGGATCGAGGCCGGCTTGCCGGCCAGCTAGCCCGAGGACTCCGACGACGAGGACGACACCACGATGAAGATGGGCTCCGACGACTCCGCACCGGCTCCCGCGCCTCCTGTGCATGTCGGCTTCACCACGGAGCAGGCGCAGACGCAGTTCAACGCTGCCATGGAGAAGGTGCAGCCTGCGCCGGGGCCTTTGTCGGTGTTCCAGCAGGTGCAGGAAGAACAGCGGTACAACCTGTTCCTCCTGGAGTAGCACCGACTGGCGGAGGGCCAGATCTACGGCGAGGTCGCGAGCGAGGAAGCCGTGGCGGCCATGGCCACGACGAACCCAAATTTCGTCGCGGAGTAGCTTCCCATCTACGATGTCGTCCGTGCTCGGGCCGCTGCTCGGTAAGATGCGGCAGCCGCGGAGGCGCAGCTACATGCCATCGCAGAGCAAAACATAGCCAGCTTTGCTTCCTACGCGCCGCCGCCGAACCATCAGCCAGCCCGATGAGACGACGACAACCAAGGCGCCACCATTTCCCTCGTGGACCTCACGTCCACCGGCGGCGGAAAAGGCGTGGGCTCCTCCGAGGATCAGTAGGCCACGGGAGGTGGCGGGGCCTGGTATCCCATGTGGGCCGGTCCGTCTCCCGTGTTCTACTCTTCCTCGTCGGAGACCGCACCTTCACTTCATCGGTCTTATCGCCAGTGCTCATGGAGATGGCGGAAGGAGGACAACACGAGCTTGGACGCTGGGCGCCACCGTTGGAGGATAGGTTTAGGGGCGGGTCTTTTTTTTGTTCTAAATGTTCGAAATGTAGTTAAATCCGTCGTGTTTGTATGAAATCCGTCGTGTTTGTATGAAATCCGTCCGTGCTTGCATGACTTTCATCCGGTTTGTTAAAAAATAGTTTGAAATGTATGCGGCTAGCTTTGGCTATTTGCATTTATGCAACACAAGAGGTATTATCATCATAGATATTTGTGGGGGTGTTGACGGTATCGAGTCCATGACTTCTTGATGTGGTTAATCATTTATATGGGCCGAACACATTCACATGAGGCTTCATACAAAGGAACTATGTCTGAGTGGTTAGTAGATGTGGCTCGAGGGTCTACTAACATGATGGACAAGAAATTTTTGCACCACTATAGAGAAACATGAATCCAGTCTAAGATCTAGCATCATTGGGATCATAGAGATAACCAGCACCCGCGTACCCCGCCATAGTAAAGCATCACTCATATAGTACGTCGTATTGAAGTTGCACATAGAATTGACACATGAGAGCTGACTTGCAACAAGAAAGCACACGTCACAGACAGGACTCACCCAGATAGATAGTAACTCTCTGCATTGCATTCGGTCAACTAACGAGTCATCCCCTGGTTCATGTGGGGTACGACAGTTCCCCATCCTCTCCATATTGGCATGCCACCCTTCTTGCATCTCAAAGACGCGACTCCTGAGCTCGCGATACTCCTGGCAAAGGGTGTGAAGCCCACAGAAGGTGCGGACGCAGCAGTTAGCGCAGGTTTTCTGGTCAAGATCGTGCTCCGCCCGCAGCCTGGCATGGTAGCATAGCAGCAGGCGTATGGGATGGAACTTGTCGATGTCGTCCCCAGGGCCTGCAGCACGTACATCGTCCCACTCGTGTAACATTCTGAGCAGAGCAGCACTAGGTTCATTCATTCATTCATTGATCCGAACACCCAGCCAAGTTATCATTCAACAATTAGCAAAAACACAAGTAGCTGTATTTTTCTTGTGGGGAGACAGGAAGGACCTCACATGTGGCCCCCTTATCGACGATCTCGGCTATTCTCCCAAAGTGACACATGGGCATAAGAGAGTCATGTAGCCATTACATCGTACACAAAGCCACCGGTGCGTCCCTGCCCCATCAGCTACAACAGCCGTTGCTGCCGATGGGAATCTCTACGAGCAGCGGCCATACTCACAGCATAGAGCATCGTGATTCGGCTTCTCACGCATGACTCTCGCCCATGGAGAAATCACTGGAAGCATCGGTCCGTCGAGGAGGATCACCTTAATTAAATATAACAGTCATGGTGTTTTTTGGGCTCCCCGCAAAAAAGGGTGTTTTTTTTGGTTGAAATACTCCCTTTCATGGTGTTGACACTGTTCTGTGTGAACCGCTGTTGTTTTGCAGAGGGAATATTTCCATTGGGTAGTGGGGTGAAGTAGTGATCGATGGAGAACCTCAAATGTCTAGAATCTCTGGCCAGGTAGCCAGTCATGTGTGTTGACATCATCACTGAGGTCATTGCTAGCTACAGTACCTTCAAATAGATCATCATATTGTCGCCAGAAGAAAAGCAGGTCCACTACTACATAGACTCCATGAGTACCTGACAATAAGGTTTTACTGAAAAATTGGACACTGTTTGAAATTGTCAAATAAGCTGCGTAAAAATGCCATACAACAACCATGCACTTGGCCAAGCGGTAGGGCGTGTGCCTCTTAGGAGGTTCGAGTCCCATTTTCAACAATAGTTTTTTTTGCCATGATTGGGCTTACGAACAAATTAACTCGCAACCTCCTGATGTTTACCAGGCTTATAAAAATAATATTGATAGCCGGGCGGTGACATGGAGTTGAACTCGTGACCGGCCTCCTAATGTTTATTTACCAGGCATACTGCCCCATTTTCAACATGTTTTCTTTGCGTTATTTAGGCTTGCTAAAAAAATATTGCTCGCCATGCAGTGGCATGGAGTCAAACTCGCGACCTCCTGATGTTTACCAGGTGTACTGCCCATTAGACCAGAACCAAATTATTGGTCGCGATGTGGTGGCATGGAGTTGAACTCACGACCTCTTGATGGTTACGAGTCGTACTGCCCATTAGACCATAACCATATCAACATGTTTTTTGTCTTATGCAGAGCTTGCTAAAAATAAGTATTGGTCGCGGTGCGATAGCATTGAATCAAGCTCGCAAGATCCTGATGGTTACCATGGTTACTTCCCATTAGACCAGAACATTTTAACAACAGGTTTTCTGCATTATTCAGGCTTACAAAAACAATATTGGTTGCAGTGCACTAGCATGGAGTCGAACTCACGACCTACTGATGGGTACTAGGCATACTAATTAATTCAACAACAATTCCAACAACATTTTTTTCGTCTTATTCAGGCTTACTAAAAAATTCATTCTTCATGGTACAGTGGCATGAAGTCGAACTCACAATGTCGGGATGGTTACTAGGTGTCGTCGAACTCACAATCTCGGGATGGTTACTAGGTGTACTGCCGGACGAGAACCATTTCAACAATAGGTTTTTTGTGTTATTTAGGCTTTAAAAAATTGGTCACAGTGCGGTGGCATGGAGTCGAACTCACGACCTCCTAATAGTTACCAGGTGTACTGCCCGTTAGACCAAAACCATTTCAACAACAAGTTCTTTTTGCGTTATTCAGGCTTAGGTCATGATGTGGTGGCATGGAGTCGAAGTTATGACCTCTTGAGGGTTAAAAGATGTACTGCCCATTATACCAAAAAGTAGTTGGTGTGCCCATTAGGTTAAAAAATATATTTTGATGCTATATTTTTTGAATTCAAAATTTGTCTGAAAATTTTGAACGAAAAAATACGGATTTTTTGAGATTTTTCGGAAACCGGATTTTCCGGTTCATCCCAAAAAACCCGGAATCAGAATTAAAAAAACCTTGCCCGACATAACTGTCAGCCTAGCGGCCGGCCATCTCTTTGGATTTAACTGTCAATTGGAGAGACTACATGGCCCATGATTTATGGACTTCAACCATTGCATATATTGTTGAATACTTTTGGAACCTTAACATCAAGTCACCAACAAGATCAAGAAGAATCAATACTCAACTATGAAGATGGCACATGCATTGCTACTTGTCAAAGGAATTGATTGAGCCCGCATAGGGAACAAAGCTTATTGCCTGTAGCTAGCTAGGCTTTAAGGGCAAGAGAATATGCTTCTGTTCCTATTTGCTAAACAGAGCGGCGCTCATCCATCTCATGGTGCTGCTGCTGTCTTTGAGTGTATTTCACGATATTTCGGCAGTCCTTTCATGGTGAAAAGAGGCACTTGCTAGGTGGTGGCCGGTGGGGAGCCAGAGGTTGTTCCCACCCTGCCATGTGTTTTTCTTAGTTTTCAGGTAGGAGGTCCACCATGACAATTATTGATAAAAAAATTACTATGCTAACTCATTAACACCCTTACTTGATGAGTAGTGAGTAAGGTTTTAATTGCGGTCGGAATTCCGGTAAGATACCGGAAATCTCGTTCAACCTTGAGAAGCTTTGGTACTTATCAAAAATATTCGGATGAATTTGAATCTAAGCGTTCAAATAGTGTCAAATAGTACTTGTATGACTAATTTAGCACAACCCAAACCTTGGCCCGGTGGAAGGCCTCATCATGCTTAGAAAAAAAAATCCTAGCAGCTTGGAGGGTTTAAAGGGGGTGTGCTAACAACTAGAGCAACAAGTAGTTCATGTATACCGCGGGGGTTTTAAGAGGGGTGAGATTTTATCCATATTAAATCTTTGAAGAACCCTTTCTATATATGCATACCAGTGAACTAAACCTCTTTCAGGAAGGTGGTCAAGTTGTGACCCAAGAACAGCTTGTTTTTACACCCCAGTCTACCATCCCAAGCTCTATCGTAAAGTAAGAACTAGATTATTCTATCCCATTATCATTGCTGATCATATTTATATAATCAACATAAACTGAGATAATATAGGATTAATTACGAGATATCTTAATAAATACGCAAGGACAATCATCATGATTTGTGTAATATCTTTTCTTGAGAAATTAATTCACTCAGCTGGTTGTACCACATTACACAAGACTATTTTAACCCATGTAGCTACCTCTGCAATTTGACGTTGTGCATGATAGTTTGTTTTGGGATCCCGAATATTTAATTCTTCAGGAACACATATATTAATGACCCCACAAAAAACAAATATAAATGTCCAAACCATGTGACCCATACAAATACGCGTGGTCACTACATCCATTTTGGAGATTTAAGGTTTCCTCAATAATTTTTTGAAGATTTAAGGTAGCTGCCATAGATATTACATACCCAAACGTGATTGCACTCATTACGGAGGCGAACATCTGTTTCTTCTACACAAAGATATGATAACACGTCTTATTGGTTGCACATAGATTTGACCCATGGTGGAAAGTGACTGGTTGGACGAAGAACAACTTGCAACAGCTAAGCACACCGACACATACATGGATAAAAAAGTAAGACTGGATGAGTAGCTGGACGTTGACACCCCTAGCCAGGATATATAGAGAAGAGTAACCGTCTGCATTGCTTTCAATTGACTAACGAGTCATCCCCTGGTTCATCTGGGGCGCGACGGTCTTCCCCATCCTCTCCATGTTGGCATGCCATCCCGCCTGCATGTCGAAGCCACGACTCTTGAGCTCGCGATACTCCTGGCAGAGGGCACAATACCCGCAGAAGGTGTGGACACAGCAGTCGGCGCATGGCTTCTCCTCCAGCCCGTGCTCTGCCCGCAGTCTGGCGCGGTAGCAGCAGTGGTAGAGGATGGAGCCTATCGCGGACGTCCCCAAGCCCTGCAGCACGTGCATCGTCCCACTCGCACAGCATGCTGTGGAGAGCAATAGTAGCATTCATTCATTCATTGATACGGACACCCGATCAAGTTATCGTTCAACAATTAGTGAAAACACAAGTATACTGTTGTATTTTTGTCTTAGATTTTAGTATATGATTTTATTAGCTTTCTTTTCTTGTTTCTATCAATGGGCGTGGTTTTTCCACCGTGCAAGGAAGGGATATCCAATGCATCAGTCTACCGTCCAACGCTGCTTTGAGATTTATGCTTTTGTTTTGCTTTAGGCCAATATTTGTCTTTTTTCAGAGTGCTACATGATGTTTCCATTGCAAAAAGAGAAGATCTTTTCCTGAAGTGTACCTTAAGATTTCGTCCTGTACCAATAAATAAGAGTGTGATTGTTTTAGATTAGATTACTACTGCACAACGTTACGTCACTAAAACATTTTGATAGAAACTACGAATCGTCCAAACCTGAAAAAATATAGCACGAATCTCAAATCACGCGGTAGACGGTGGATCCATGCATGAAATATTCCGTGCATGGTAGAATTGCTTGTATGAGTGTATCTTCTTTGATAAGCACCCGCTGCTCTTATATTTCTTTATCGAGGGAGTATTTATTATGCTGTATGCATACCAGGTATATACCAGCGTTGCCCTGAATTAATGAACAGGAGAGATCAAACTAAGCTTACAGCCGCCGAGGTCGTCGAAGCAGCTGCAGAGGCCGGAGGACCAGGAGACCTTGTTCCGGTGGCCGGCCATGGGGACGTCGGGGCAGAAGGTAGCCTCCGCGCCGGCGCTGCGGTCGAGACGATGCGGTCACCGGCGTAGCACTATTACAACTAGCTCGCCGGAGACTTGTGTGCCCTGTGAGCGGCCATGCGCGCGGCATTTAAGGACGGCCAGAGCCGGGCTACTCCGGCCCGTTTCCCAGGCGCGGCTACACAAAGGTCGGCTGTCACGGGCTAACGTCCTAGGGTGCACGCGCTGTCGCCGCCCGAGTAGCCATGGCTTTACCTGAGGTGACCCCACGCACTGTGTAGTGCGGAGTCGCCGCCGTCGACGTCTCCTCCTCGCCGGAAAACATTCGGTCAGTGCGCTGGCTTTGCTGGTAGCTAGGTTTAGGGTGAAGTTCACCTGACATGTGTGATCCCGGTGACGGGATCTTCGTGCACCTACAGTTCTCAGTTTGACATTCACGGTTAGTGTGTGGGGTCGATGGAGACCTTTTCACTGTAGGGACGGGCCAATACAGTCCATCCCACCAGTAGATCCGATGGACGAACACTAGGTGACGAAATAAGTGCTTTCTCCATTTCTCAAAATGAATGGTGTGGTAAAAGATTTTCTCCAGAAGTCAAGCTTGTCTGTATTGACCAAGTTCATGGAAGAAAATGTCATGTTTTCCCTATATACTTGGGCAAACATAAATTAGCTTGACTTTTTAGGAAAATAGACAGGAGCTCCTGAGTGCTCCACATCCCTGTACAAATATTAATCATAAAAAATACCAAAAATTAAAAAAAAATCTGAAATTTAAGGATATCAAACCTGGGTTTCCATTCTACTCCGGTGGGAAGTCTGGTGAAAAAATACCAGAAAATGGCCTCCTCACCCACCACCAACCACACACCCTCTGATCCCTCTCCAGTCACCACCACCCCCCCC
>NC_041382.1:7226072-7227938 GCF_002162155.2 Triticum dicoccoides | reverse complement strand
GAGCTGCTGACTGCCGGTGTTGAGGATGAACACGGGGACTCTCTCCGCGCTTCAGTGGTTGCCCTAGGATCCTCCCTCTGCTCAAGCTACCACCATCTCCAGATCGGCTCCCCCCATGCCGCTGGTCGTGACCGACGCATCGCAGGCGTCTACGGAGAAGGAGTAGGTGGAGGTCGAGGGCTAGCATCGCCGAAGGTTGAAGCTATCTGCCCCGCCCCGCAAGAAGGAGACTGACTGCGCCCTCGCTTTCAAGCAGAGAGCTTATGGGCTCTGCCTCCATTGCTTGGCGGAGAACCGCTTCGTCGCCGACTGTTGTGGGCCTGGCACCTGCCTGGGCCGCGGCCGCTCTAGGCGTCGCGAGCATGGCTATCCGGACCAACTCCCTGCCAGCCATGGTCATCTCCGTGGCGCCATGTTGCCGCCGACTGCTCCTCGCCTCCCCAAACACCCGCCCCCAGCTCCTTCACAGTGGTTGCAGAAGTGCTCGTGGGCCTATGTTGTTGCCGCTCTGACTGGGCTCGTTCAAGGGCCCCCTTGTAGCAAATCCGGCGCCCCCTGTTCGGGTCTGTCCGACCCCGACGAATCGACCTTGGTTGCTGATTTGGAGTTGTTGAAACCCCTCTTTGCAGCTCAGACCGAGGCGCTGCGCGCCGAGTTGCAGGCTCTGGTTACTACTCGTGCGGAGGAGGTCATTCAACCGCTCCGTGACATGGCTGTTGCTCTGCATGGTTGGGCGGCCCAGGTCTCAGGCCTCTTGGAGCGGCTGGAGGCTATCAGTGGCAAAGTTGTTAATTTGTCGGTTGTCAATCAGTCTCTTGAGACACGAGAGGGAGGGAATATGGGGAATGGTGGGGGACCTTCTTCCTTGGCGCCTTTGGGTTTGCCTCCTCCATGGTGCGAGCATGAGGAGGCGGCACCCTTTGTTGTTGCTGATGGTAATTAAGGATGTCAGTGAGGCGGGAGTGGTCGGGTGCTTGTTTGATGTTCTAGCAACTATGGAGCTACCTGTAGATGTTCTTCCTGCGGTGGATGTAGCTCTGCACGAGATGGTAATTCAAGGTGAGGAGGAGCAAGCTAAGGTTGCTGAGATAGTCACATCGAGCAATGATATGGAGCATATTGAGGTGTCCTTGCCTGATGGTTTGGTTGGAGAGGTGCCTCCCTTTGTCTCCTCTTCGGTGACGCTTGCTTCAGGGGGCACTACCAATATGATGTCTTTTGGTTCCGAGGAGCCACTTGGTCATATTGGTGCGCCATCAACCACATTGTTGGATGAGTTCCTAAGCAGTTTCAGTTGCGCAGCGCCGCGGTCCTTGCTTGAGGAACCGATTCATGTACAGATTGACGGGGCATCTACTTGTTCCGAGAGGCGTAGTGGACGTTTGGATAAGAAGAACAGAAACTGCGACATTCCTGCTGCCAAGCGCGCTGAATATAGGTTGGTAGAGTCTTATGGGGAACTGCCGAAGGGGATGACATCTAAGAAAGGCTCCGAGGAGTATGTGCAAGAGAAGATGAACTCTTATCTTCGGATGTACAAAAAAACCGCTTACACCGACGGCGATCCAGGCAATTCGTGCATTGGTGGAGGCCAATGGTTGATCTCATTTTTCAAAAGGTTAGGTGCGAGTTCACATCTAGTTGTAGGCATGTTCTTGAGGTTGCAGTGCTTATCTTGGGTGGGTATGTTGTGTTGACGATGGTCTTGGGCCTCGGCACCCTTGTATCTGGCTCGGACGACGTCCCTTGAGTGCTAGTCTGGTGTGTGTGGTCTTCGCCAATTTCCCTTAACTAACCGATGCCATGTATGGTTTTTGGGTCCGATTTCCCTTATGAACCGGACCAACTCTCTTCTTCTATATGCAG
>NC_041382.1:7202612-7225829 GCF_002162155.2 Triticum dicoccoides | reverse complement strand
TAAAAAATATACCAGAAAACATATATGTGGTGAAGGAAAAACTGTCCGGACCAAAATCCATCCAAATGGTTTTCTTCTATACACGGGAAATTTTTGTCTTTTTTGTCATGAATACTTTTCCTAGTATTTTTTCACGAAATTTCTTACGGGAGTAGATCAGGAACCCATGTTTGATATCCCAAAATTCCAGATTTTGTTTTGAATTTCTCGGTATTTTTTTGAATTTAATGTTCATATAGGGGTGTGGAGCACCCGGGTGCTACAAATCCGCATCCGACTTTTTAATACTAACTAGCAAAAGGGCTCGTCGTGCGTTGCAACGGGAGAAAAAAATTATAATCTCTAATGGTCATGATCATATTTTGCTGCATCAGCGAGATACACTATAACTTTCAATTTTGACAAATCATGAACATTTTTTAAACTCATGAATGTATTTGAAATCATGAACATTTTTTTAAACTCGTGAATATATGAAATCGTGAACTTTCTCAAATTCATGAACACATTTACAAATTTTCGAACATTTTCTAAAATCAAGAACATTTTTGAATTCATGAACATTTTATACTATTTACAAACGTTTCTCTAATTGTGAACGTTGTTTTTACAAACTTTCTTGAATCGTGAACATTTCTAGTGAAGGAAATATGCCCTAGAGACAATAATAAAGTTGTTATTTATATTTCCTTATATCATGATAAATGTTTATTATTCATGCTAAAATTGTATTAACCGAAAACTTCGTACATGTGTGAATACATAGACAAAACAGAGTGTCCCTAATATGCCTCTACTTGACTAGCTCGTTAATCAAAGATGGTTAACTTTCCTGGCCAAAAACATGTATTGTCATTTGATGAACGGGATCACATCATTGCAAAATGATGTGATGGACAAGACCCATCCGTTAGCTTAGCATAATGATCGTTAAGTTTTACTGCTTTTGCTTTCTTCATGACTTATACATGTTCCTATGACTATGAGATTATGCAACTCCCATTTACCGGAGGAACACTTTGTGTGCTACCAAACGTCACAACGTAACTGGGTGGTTATAAAGGTGTTGTACAGGTGTCTCCAAAGGTACTTGTTGAGTTGGCGTATTTCGAGATTAGGATTTGTCACTCCGATTGTCGGAGAGGTATCTCTGGGCCCACTCGGTAATGCACATCACTAAAAGCCTTGCAAGCATTGTAACTAATGAGTTAGTTACGGGATGATGTATTACGGAACGAGTAAAGAGACTTGCCGGTAACGAGATTGAACCAGGTATTGAGATCCTGACGATCGAATCTCGGGAAAGTAACATATCGATGACAAAGGGAACAACATATGTTGTTATGCGGTTTGACCGATAAAGATCTTCGTAGAATATGTGGGAGCCAATATGCGCATCCAGGTTTTGCTATTGGTTCTCGAACCCGTAGGGTCCGCACGCTTAAAGTTCGGTGACGATCGGTATTATGAGTTTTTGTGTTTTGATGTACAGAAGGTAGTTCGGAGTCCCGGATGAGATTGTGGACATGATGGGGAGTCTCGAAATGGTCGAGACGTAAAGATCGATATATTGGACGACTATATTCGGACATCGGAAAGGTTCCGAGTGATTCAGGTATTTTCGGAGTACCGGAGAGTTACGGGAATTCGCCGGGGAGTAGATGGGCCTTATTGGGCTTTAGGGGAAAGAGAGAGGAGAGGTTGTGTGATACGTCTCAAACGTATCTATAATTTTTTATTGTTCCATGCTATATTATATTCTGTTTTGGACATTATTGGGCTTTATTATTCACTTTTATATTATTTTTGGGACTAACCTATTAACCGGAGGCCCAGCCCAGAATTGTTGTTTTTTGCCTATTTTAGGGTTTCGAAGAAAAATAATATCAAACAGAGTCCAAACGGAATGAAACCTTCGAGAACGTGATTTTTGGAACGAACATGATCCAGGAGACTTGGACCCTACGTCAAGCAACCAACAGGGAAGCCACGAGGTAGGGGGCGCGCCTAGCCCCCCCCCCCCCAGGCGTGCCCTCCACCCTCGTGGGCCCTGTCGGTGTCAAAACCGGCGGATCTTGGGTAGGGGGTCCCGAACTGTGCGTCTAAGGCAGATGGTAACAGGAGGCAGGGGACACGATGTTTTACCCAGGTTCGGGCCCTCTTGATGGAGGTAAAACCCTACGTCCTGCTTGATTTATTCTTGATGATATGAGTATTACAAGAGTTGATCTACCACGAGATCGGAGAGGCTAAACCCTAGAAGGTAGCCTATGGTATGATTGTATGTTGTCCTACGGACTAAAACCCTCCGGTTTATATAGACACCGGAGGGAGCTAGGGTTATACAAGGTCGGTTACAAAGGAGGAGATATCCATATCCGTACTGCCTAGCTTGCCTTCCACGCCAAGTAGAGTCCTATCCGGACACGGGACGAAGTCTTCAATCTTGTATCTTCATAGTCCAACAGTCCGGCCAAAGGATATAATCCGACTGTCCGGAGACCCCCTAATCCAGGACTCCCTCAGTAGCCCCTAAACCAGGCTTCAATGACGATGAGTCCGGTGCGCAGTGCTGTCTTCGGCATTGCAAGGAGGGTTCCTCCTCCAGATATACCACAGAAGAGTTTGAATAAAAGGACAGTGTCCGACCCTGCAAAATAAGTTCCACATTGCACCGTAGAGAGAATAATATTTTCACAAATCCAATCTGCTGACATGCTTTGGCAACGTGACATCATGCCATGGCTCGGTGATTATTCGAACTATTTTTCTTTAACCAGCCCCGCACATAACGCGAGGCAGTTCCTTGACACGTCTTGTCAAAGCAGAGATCGTGTCCCCCTTATTACGGGATTCTCATCAATACGGGCGTTGGTAACCCAACCGCGCCATCAATTACGTCGCTTGGGGGATAATCGAGTTATACCAGGCTAGTGAGGGCGCATAGCTTCGTCCGTCCTTATAAAGGGATAAGGTTTAACCTTTTTCTACCCACGCCTTCTTCCTCCTTGCTCATCCATTCTCGCGCACTCAACCTCCAACGCCCAACTCCACATCCTTCTCCTCAACCTTCTCCAAACATGTCCGGAGCGGGAGGCAAGTGGATGGCTTCCTCCATTACGGAGGGACACATCAAAAAGCTGCACGGAGCCGGATACTTAGCCGCGAATATCGCGCATCGGCTGCCCGCTGTGGGGCAGATCGTCCCCACCCCGGATCCTCATGAGAGGGTAGTTTTCCTCCACCACTTCCTCCGCGGACTGGGGTTTCCCCCTCATCCATTCGTCCACAGTCTCATGCTCTACTACGGGCTGGACTTTCATGATCTGGCCTCGAACTTCATCCTCAACATTTCGGCGTTCATCATCGTCTGTGAGGCTTTCTTCCGCATCCGCCCCCACTTTGGTCTGTGGCTGAAGACCTTCAATATCAAGCCGAAGGTGGTCGGCGGCCAACAAGCGGAATGAGGCAGAGCCATGGTGGGCAAGATGCCCAATGTTATATGGCTTGAGGGCTCCTTCGTGGAGACCATAAAGGGGTGGAAATCGGCCTGGTTCTACATCACAGAGCCGCGCGGCACCAACTGGGCGGCGGCCCCCAAGTTTTGGTCCGGATTCCCTACGCGGCTCACCTCCTGGAAAGAGAAGGGCCTGTCCTGGGTTTTATCGGTGTAGCTGGACGGACTCCCGAAATGTATCCGGAACATGGCAAGCAAGAAGCTCAAGCTTGTCAACATAGTCCAGGTCATGCTCCTCCGTCGGACCCTCCCGTGTCAACAACGGGATTTCAACTTATGGGAGTTCGACCTGGCCCGGCACCAGACTCTAAGCAAGCTCTTCGACACGACGCACAAAGACGTCTGGAGGGTGCTGTTCAAGGGCGCCGAGGACCCTCCTTCTCTTACCGAGGACCGCGGGCTAAGCGCGAAGCGCCTAGCGCATTCGATGAGTTCTATACATCCGGTAGGATATTTATTTCCCCTAGCTTAACCATGTACGGGGTCTGAGTTCCATGCCTTTGATAGGATTGGGTGGAGACGTCGGGGCAGATTAATTGTCCGGCCCCTCTGCCCGAAGACACTACGGACGCTCTCCTGACGGAGATGCTGACTCCGGCTCCTTACAAGGTGCCAGAGAAGACCACGAAGGCCTGGGGAACCCAAAAGAGTTCCCGGCGCCAGGCGGTATCGGACTCATCGTCCGATGACTCCGCGATGCATTCCTCCCCCGAAGATGAGGAGGAAGATGAAGATGCTCCCCCTCCAGTCGGGGGAGACAAGAAAAGGAAGGCCGCCCCAACCGGGGGCCCGAATGGTCCAAGAAGGGAAGGACTCTCCTTCCGTACTACTCCACCACCGCCACCGAAGGCGAAGACGAGTGGTTGCTCAGGGCCAAGCCCCTGGCGAAGTCGTAAGTATTCAAATACCAGAGTAACTCATAGCATGCCTTTGTCGCACTGCTTCTCCTAACGTCGAATTATGATTATGCAGACCACCCCGAGCCCATATCGATGTATCCTCGTCGGACGGCTCCCTGGACTCGTCGGATATAGATAGCGATCCACTTCCGACTGCCACCTCCCCTTGCCCTACGGACAACGCCGAGGTACTGTCCCAAGAGGCATCGGGTCGAGGGGAGACAGACCCGGAGGCACCTCAAGGAGACCTTCCGGACTCCGGGAGCAGAGGGAGCAAGGCTCCCGAGGGCTCTGAGTTCGGCCCTCAGCCGAACACCACGCCGGATCCTCAAGTGGTTCCGCACTTGGGCAGGCGGCCTTCTTCCAAAAGGGGCAAAACGCCTGTGCTGGTGACCCCCGTCCATCCGGAGGCACCAGACAATCTGCTGGGAGCGCTTCGCAGCGCTTCCATCGACGAAGAGCACCGCACCATTATGAGTGCGGTGGTCCAGAAGGTTTAGTCCACCAAGAGCGGACTGACTGAAGCCTGTGCCAGCCTTCTAACAGGCTTTGAGGTAAGTATTTGAAATATAGGAAAAATGTTACCGCATAGATAGTAGCCCCTGATGCTCTGTTTGGTGTTCAAAAAGAAAAGCCGAATAGCGGATCAACTAATATCTGCAGGAGTCTAATATAAGTATGTCTATATGTGTATACAGGCTTCGCTGCTGACCTCTGTCGCACTGACTGCGGAGGTCGCCGTACTGAAGCAGGACCTCGAAGGGTCCAAGAAAGAGCTCGGCCTTGCTAAGAGGCAGCTCAAGGAGAACAAAGGTAAGTAGTACCTAGTCTATGCATATATATGAAAAGAATGTGATTGCAAAATGACAGGATCATCATAAATTTGCCAGGGGCCACGACCGAGGTGGTGACCCTGAAGCAAGCGCTATCCGAGGCCAAAAACAAAGCGGCCAAGGAGCGCACCGAGCGGGAAAGTCAGGAGGCACGGGTGGGCGAGGTGCAGCAAGAGCTCCACGCGCTCGTGACGAAGCACGAGGAGTTGGAGCTTGACTTGAAGACGCGAGAGTCTGAGCTTGCCGCGGCCCTTGAGAGTACAAAGAGTGCCAAGGCAGAAGCCCGAAAGGCCCTCCAGGAGATTGATGCGATGAAGAAGATAGCGGCGGGTAAGGCATTCAATATGCAAAGCAAGTATGTGAAAGTAAATTACTTGTTACTTACCCGAGTCCGGAGCTCTCTAGGAGCATTCATAGATTTGCCTCACAGCGTGTCGGATGCCGCACGGTTTTACCAGGCCAAGGAGGGAAGCTCAACGGGGAAGCTGTTCTGGTGTCAGTATACTGGGACCGAACACCCGATGCCTCTGAGCGACCAGCTGAAGCAACTGGTCGAGCTGCACAAGGCGGCTGAACTGGCCATGAAGGGCTTTATAGTTCGGATGTGGCCTGGCGACGCCCTTCCCAACAGCTACTTTGGCCTGGTGAGGCGGCTTGTGGATGCCTGCCCACGGCTGGAACTCATCAAGCGGTCCGTCTGCATTGAAGGTGCACACCGGGCTTTCGCCCGTGCGAAGGTGCACTGGGCTAAGATGGTGAAGGAGGGGCCGCCAGCGGGCAAGGAGCATCGCAACCCCGAGATGTACTATGAGGGTGTCCTGAAGGGTGCCCGTCTCGTAGCGAACGAGTGTACGAAAGATGTAATATTTGAGTAAACTTGCTCATGTAATCCTATATTTATGAAAACTTGTTCATATGCGCTATGCAACGCTTCTTTAAATTTAAAATATTGCCTTCAGTTCGGCTGTTTATAAAGTCTGAGAGATGGCTAGTCGTCGGCTTCTGCCCCCATGCTACGAGTGCTGGGGTGTTCGGGATAAACCTGAGCACTCTTGTTCCCATTTTTGGGTCCTTCGTGTTGGGGAACGTAGTAATTTCAAAAATTTCCTACGCACACGCAATATCATGGTGATGCATAGCAATGAGAGGGGAGAGTGTTGTCTACGTACCCTCGTAGACCGAAATGCGGTTGATGTAGTCGTACGTCTTCACGATCCGACCGATCAAGTACCGAACGCACGGCACCTCCGAGTTCTGCACACGTTCAACTCGATGACGTCCCTCGAACTCCGATCCAGCCGAGTGTTGAGGGAGAGTTTTGTCAGCATGACGGCGTGGTGACGATGATGATGTTCTACCAACGCAGGGCTTCGCCTAAGCACCGCTACGATATGATCGAGGTGGATTATGGTGGAGAGGGGCACCGCACACGGCTAAGAGATCAAGAGATCAATTGTTGTGTCTATGGGGTGCCCCTTGGCCACGTATATAAAGGAGTGGAGGAGGGGAGGGGCCGGCCCTCTCTATGGCGCACCCTAGGGGAGTCCTACTCCCACCGGGAGTAGGATTCCCCCTTTCCTAGTAGAACTAGGAGCCCTTCCAAGTAGTAGGAGTAGGAAAGAAGGAAAGGGAAGGGAAAAAGATAAGGAAGGAAGGGTGCGCCCCCCTCCCTAGTCCAATTCATACCCGCCCATGGGGACGGGTGCGGCCACCCTTTGAGGCCTTTCTCTCCTTTCACGTATGGCCCATTAAGGCCCAATACGAATTCCCGTAACTTCTCGGTACTCCCGAAAATACCCGAATCACTCGAAACCTTTCCGATGTCCGAATATAGTCGTCCAATATATCGATCTTTATGTCTCGACCATTTCAATACTCCTCGTCATGTCCCCGATCTCATCCGGGACTCCGAACTCCTTTGGTACATCAAAACACATAAACTCATAATATAACCGTCATCGAACTTTAAGTGTGCGGACCCTACGGGTTCGAGAACTATGTAGACATGACCGAGACACGTCTCGGGTCAATAACCAATAGCGGAACCTGGATGCTCATATTGGCTCCTACATATTCTATGAAGATCTTTATCGGTCAAACCGCATAACAACATACGTTGTTCCCTTTGTCATCCGTATGTTACTTGCCCGAGATTCGATCGTCGGTATCTCAATACCTAGTTCAATCTCGTTACCAGCAAGTCTCTTTACTCGTTCCGTAATACATCATCCCGCAACTAACTCATTAGTTGTAATGCTTGCAAGGCTAATAGTGACGTGCATTACCGAGTGGGCCCAGAGATACCTCTTCGACAATCGGAATGACAAATCCTAATCTCGAAATACGCCAACCCAACAAGTACCTTTGGAGACACCTGTAGAGCACCTTTATAATCACCCAGTTACGTTGTGACGTTTGGTAGCACACAAAGTGTTCCTCTGGTAAACGGGAGTTGCATAATCTCATAGTCATAGGAACATGTATAAGTCATGAAGAAAGCAATAGCAACAAACTAAACGATCAAGTGCTATGCTAACGGAATGGGTCAAGTCAATCACATCATTCTCCTAATGATGTGATCCCGTTAATCAAATGACAACTCATGTCTATGGTTAGGAAACATAACCATCTTTGATCAACGAGCTAGTCAAGTAGAGGCATACTAGTGACACTCTGTTTGTCTATGTATTCACACATGTATTATGTTTCCGGTTAATACAATTCTAGCATGAATAATAAACATTTATCATGATATAAGGAAATAAATAATAACTTTATTATTGCCTCTTGGGCATATTTCCTTCAGTCTCCCACTTGCACTAGAGTCAATAATCTAGTTCACATCACCATGTGATTTAACATCAATAGTTCACATCACCATGTGATTAACACCCATAGTTCACATCGTCATGTGACCAACACGCAAAGTGTTTACTAGAGTCAATAATCTAGTTCACATCGCTATGTTATTAATACCCAAAGAGTACTAAGGTGTGATCATGTTTTGCTTGTGAGGGAAGTTTAGTCAACGGGTCTGCCACGTTCAGATCCGTATGTATTTTGCAAATTTCTATGTCAACAATGCTATGCACGGAGCTACTCTAGCTAATTGCTCCCACTTTCAATATGTATCCAGATTGAGACTTTGAGTCATCTTGATCAGTGTCAAAACTTGCATCGACGTAACCCTTTACGACGAACCTTTTGTCACCTCCATAATCGAGAAACATATCCTTATTCCACTAAGGATAATTTTGACCAATGTCCAGTGATCTACTCCTAGATCACTATTGTACTCCCTTGCCAAACACAGGGCAGGGTATACAATAGGTCTGGTACACAGCATGGCATACTTTATAGAACCTATGGCTGAGGCATAGGGAATGACTTTCATTCTCTCTCTATCTTCTGTCGTGGTCGGGTTTTGAGTCTTACTTAGTTTCACACCTTGTAACACAGGCAAGAACTCTTTCTTTGACTGTTCCATTTTGAACTACTTCAAAATCTTGTCAAGGTATGTACTCATTGAAAAACTTATCAAGCGTCTTGATCTATCTCTATAGATCTTGATGCTCAATATGTAAGCAGCTTCACTAACGTCTTTCTTTGAAAAAATCCTTTCAAACATTCCTTTATGCTTTGCAGAATAATTCTACATTATCTCCAATCAACAATATGTCATTCACATATACTTATCAGAAATGCTGTAGTGCTCCCACTCACTTTCTTGTAAATACAGGCTTCACCGCAAGTCTGTATAAAACTATATGCTTTGATCAACTTATCAAAGCGTATATTCCAACTCCGAGATGCTTGCACCAGTCCATAGATGGATCGCTAGAGCTTGCATATTTTGTTAGTACCTTTAGGATTGACAAAACCTTCTGGTTGCATCATATACAAATCTTCTTTAATAAATCCATTAAAGAATGCAGTTTTGTTTATCCATTTGCCAGATTTCATAAAATGCGGCAATTGCTAACATGATTCGGACAGACTTAAGCATAGATACGAGTGAGAAACTCTCATCGTAGTCAACACCTTGAACTTGTCGAAAACCTTTTTGCGACAATTCTAGCTTTGTAGATAGTAACACTACTATCAGCGCCCATCTTCCTCTTGAAGATCCATTTAATCTCAATGTCTCGCCGATCATTGGGCAAGTCAATCAAAGTCCATACTATGTTCTCATGCATGGATCTCATCTCAGATTTCATGGCCTCAAGCCATTTCGCGGAATCTGGGCTCATCATCGCTTCCTCATAGTTCGTAGGCTCGTCATGGTCAAGTAACATGACCTCCAGAATAGGATTACCGTACCACTCTGGTGCGGATCTCACTCTGGTTTACCTACGAGGTTCGGTAGTAACTTGATCTGAAGTTACATGATCATCATCATTAGCTTCCTCACTAATTGGTGTAGTAGTCACCGGAACATATTTTTGTGATGAACTACTTTCCAATAAGGGAGCAGGTACAGTTACCTCATCAAGTTCTACTTTCCTCCCACTCACTTCTTTCGAGAGAAACTCCTTCTCTAGAAAGGATCCATTCTCAGCAATGAATATCTTGCCTTCGGATCTGTGATAGAAGGTGTACCCAACATTTTCTTTTGGGTATCCTATGAAGACGCACTTCTCCGATTTGGGTTTGAGCTTATCAGGTTGAGACTTTTTCACATAAGCATTGCAACCTCAAACTTTAAGAAACAACAGCTTAGGTTTCTTGCCAAACTATAGTTCATACGGTGTCGTCTCAACGGATTTAGATGGTGCCCTATTTAACGTGAATATAGTTGTCTCTAATGCATAACCTCAAAACTATAGTGGTTAATCGATAAGAAACATCATATATTGCACTATATCCAATAATAGTACGGTTATGACGTTCGGACACACCATTATGCTGTGGCGTTCCAGGTGGCACGATTTTGTGAAACTATTCCACATTGTTTTAATTAAGACCAAACTCGTAACTCAAATATTTGTCTCTGCGATCAGATCGTAGAAACTTTATTTTCTTGTCACGATGATTTTCCACTTCACTCTGAAGTTTTTTTGAACTTTTCAAATGTTTCAGACTTATGTTTCATCAAGTAGATATACCCATATCTGCTCAAATCATCTGTGAAGGTCAGAAAATAATGATACCTGCCGCGAGCCTCAACATTCATGGGCCCTGACGGTGTCAAAACCGGCGGATCTTGGGTAGGGGGTCCCGAACTGTGCGTCTAAGGCAGATGGTAACAGGAGGCAGGGGACATGATGTTTTACCCAGGTTCGGGCCCTCTTGATGGAGGTAAAACCCTACGTCCTGCTTGATTTATTCTTGATGATATGAGTATTACAAGAGTTGATCTACCACGAGATCGGAGAGGCTAAACCCTAGAAGATAGCCTATGGTATGATTGTATGTTGTCCTACGGACTAAAACCCTCCGGTTTATATAGACACCGGAGGGAGCTAGGGTTATACAAGGTCGGTTACAAAGGAGGAGATATCCATATCCGTACTGCCTAGCTTGCCTTCCACGCCAAGTAGAGTCCTATCCGGACACGGGACGAAGTCTTCAATCTTGTATCTTCATAGTCCAACAGTCCGGCCAAAGGATATAATCCGACTGTCCGGAGACCCCCTAATCCAGGACTCCCTCAGTAGCCCCTAAACCAGGCTTCAATGACGATGAGTCCGGCGCGCAGTGCTGTCTTCGGCATTGCAAGGCGGGTTCCTCCTCCGGATATACCACAGAAGAGTTTGAATAAAAGGACAGCGTCCGACCCTACAAAATAAGTTCCACATTGCACCATAGAGAGAATAATATTTTCACAAATCCAATCTGCTGACATGCTTTGGAAATGTGACATCATGCCATGGCTCGGTGATTATTCAAACTATTTTTCTTTAACCAGCCCCGCACATAACGCGAGGCAGTTCCTTGACACGTCTTGTCAAAGCAGAGATCGTGTCCCCTTATTACGGGATTCTCATCAATACGGGCGTGGGTAACCCAACCGCGCCATCAATTACGGCGCTTGGGGGATAATCGAGTTTTACCAGGCTAGTGAGGGCGCATAGCTTCGTCCGTCCTTATAAAGGGATAAGTTTAACCTTTTTCTACCCACACCTTCTTCCTCCTTGCTCATCCATTCTTGCGCACTCGAGCTCCAACGCCCAAGTCCACATCCTTCTCCTCAACCTTCTCCAAACATGTCCGGAGCGGGAGGCAAGTGGATGGCTTCCTCCGTTAGGGAGGGACACATCAAAAGGCTGCGCGGAGCCGGATACTTAGCCATGAATATCGCGCATCGGCTGCCCACTGCGGGGCAGATCGTCCCCACCTCGGAACCTCATAAGAGGGTAGTTTCCCTCCACCACTTCCTCCGCGGACTGGGGTTTCCCCCTCATCCATTCATCCGCGGTCTCATGTTCTACTACGGGCTGGACTTTCATGATCTGGCCTCGAACTTCATCCTCAACATTTTGGCGTTCATCATCGTCTGTGAGGCTTTCCTCCGAATCCGCCCCCACTTTGGTCTGTGGCTGAAGACCTTCAATATCAAGCCGAAGGTGGTGGGCGGCCAACAAGCGGAATGAGGCGGAGCCATGGTGGGCAAGATGCCCAATGTTATATGGCTTGAGGGCTCCTTCGTGGAGACCATAAAGGGGTGGCAATCGGCCTGGTTCTACATCACAGAGCCGCGCGACACCAACTATGCGGCGGCCCCCAAGTTTCGGTCTGGATTCCCTACGCGGCTCACCTCCTGGAAAGAGAAGGGCCTGTCTTGGGGTTTATCGGTGGAGCTGGACGAACTCCATAAATGTATCCGAAACATGGCAAGCAAGAAGCTCAAGCTTGTCAACATAGTCCAGGTCATGCTCGTCCGTTGGACCCTCCCGTGTCAACAACGGGATTTCAACTTATGGGAGTTCGGCCCGGCCCGGCACTAGACTCTAAGCAAGCACTTCGACACGATGCACAAAGACGTCTGGAGGGTGCTATTCAAGGGCGCTGAGGTCCCTCCTTCTCTTACCGAGGACTGCGGGCTAAGCGCGAAGCGCCTAGCGCATTCGGTGAGTTCTATACATCCGGTAGGATATTTATTTCCCCTAGCTTAACCATGTACGGGGTCTGAGTTCCATGCTTTTGACACGACTGGGTGGAGACGTCGGGGCAGATTAATTGTCCGGCCCCTCTGCCCGAAGACACTACGGACGCTCTCCTGACGGAGATGCTGACTCCGGCTCCATACAAGGTGCCAGAGAAGACCAAGAAGGCCTGGGGAACCCGAAAGAGTTCCCGGCGCGAGGTGGTATCGGTCTCATCGTCCGATGACTCCGCAATGCATTCCTCCCCCGAAGACGAGGGGGAAGATGAAGATGCTCCCCCTCCAGTCAGGGGAGACAAGAAAAGGAAGGCCGCCCCAACCGGGGGGGGGGGGGGCGAATGGTCCAAGAAGGGAAGGACTCTCCTTCCGTACTACTCCACCACCGCCGCCGAAGGCGAAGACGAGTGGTTGCTCAGGGCCAAGCCCCTGGCGAAGTCGTAAGTATTCAGATACCAGAGTAACTCATAGCATGCCTTTGTCGCACTGCTTCTCCTAACGTCGAATTATGGTTATGCAGACCACCCCGAGCCCGTATCGACGTATCCTCGTCGGATGGCTCCCTGGACTCGTAGGATATAGATAGCGATCCACTTCCGACTGCCACCTCCCCTTGCCCTACGAACAATGTCGAGGTACTATCCCAAGAGGCACCGGGTCGAGGGGAGACAGTCCCGAAGGCGCCTCAAGGCGACCTTCCGGACTCCGGGAGCAGAGGGAGCAAGGCTCCCGAGGGCTCCGAGTTCGACCGTCAGCCGAACACCACGCCGGAACCTCTAGTGGTTCCGGACTTGGGCAGGCTGCCTTCTTCCAAAAGGGGCAAACCGCCTGTGCTGGTGACCCCCGTCCATCCGGAGGCACTGGACAATCTGTTGGGAGCGCTTCACAGCACTTCCATCAACGAAGAGCACCATTATGAGTGCGGTGGTCCAGAAGGTTCAGTCCGCCAAGAGCGGACTGACTTAAGCCTGTGCCAGCCTTCTAACAGGCTTTGAGGTAAGTATTTGAAATATAGGAAAAATGTTACCGCATAGACAGTAGCCCCTGATGCTTTGTTTGGTGTTCAAAAAGAAAAGCCGAATAGAGGATCAACTAATATCTGCAGGAGTCTAATACAAGTATGTCTATATGTGTATGCAGGCTTCGCTGCTGACCTCTGTCGCACTGACTGCGGAGGTCGCCGTACTGAAGCAGGACCTCGAAGGGTCCAAGAAAGAGCTCGGCCTTGCTAAGAGGCAGCTCGAGGAGAACAAAGGTAAGTAGTACCTAGTCTATGGATATATATAAAAAGAATGTGATTGCAAAATGACAGGATCATCGTAAATTTGCCAGGGGCCACGACCGAGGTGGCGACCCTAAAGCAAGCGCTATCCGAGGCCAAAAACAAAGCGGCCAAGGAGCGCACCGAGCGGGAAAGTTAGGAGGCATGGGTGGGCGAGGTGCAGCAAGAGATCCACGCGCTCGTGACGAAGCACGAGGCGTTGGAGCTTGACTTGAAGACGCGAGAGTCTGAGCTTGCCGCGGCCCTTGAGAGTACAAAGAGTGCCAAGGCAGAAGCCCGAAAGGACCTCCAGGAGATTGATGTGGTGAAGAAGATAGCAGCGGGTAAGGCATTCAATATGCAAAGCAAGTATGTGAAAGTAAATTACTTGTTACTTACTCGAGTCCGGAGCTCTCCAGGAGCATTCATAGATTTGCCTCGCAGCATGTCGGATGCCGCACAGTTTTACCAGGCCGAGGAGGGAAGCTCAACGGAGAAGCTGTTCTGGTGTCAGTATACTGGGACCGAACACCCGATGCCTCTGAGCGACCAGCTGAAGCAACTGGTCGAGCTGCACAAGGCGGCCGAATTGGCCATGAAGGGCTTTATAGTCCGGATGTGGCCTGGCGACGCCCTTCCCAATAGCTACTTTGGCCTGGTGAGGCGGCTTGTGGATGCCTGCCCATAGCTGGAAGTCAGCAAGCGGTCCGTCTGCATCGAAGGTGCACGCTGGGCTTTCGCCCGTGCGAAGGTGCACTAGGCTAAGATGGACGCCATGAAGCTGGTGAAGGAGGGGCCGCCAGCGGGCAAGGAGGATCGCAACCCTGAGATGTACTATGAGGGTGTCCTGAAGGGTGCCCGTCTCGTAGCGGACGAGTGTACGAAAGATGTAATATTTGAGTAAACTTGCTCGTGTAATCCTGTATTTATGAAAACTTGTTCATATGCGCTATGCAACGCTTGTTTGAATTTAAAATATTGCCTTCAGTTCGGTTGTTTATCAAGTCTGAGAGATGGCTAGACGTCGGCTTCTTCCCCCATGCCACGGGTGTTGGGGTGTTCGGGATAAACCTGAGCACTCTTGTTCCCATTTTTGGGTCCTTCGTGATGGGGAACGTAGTAATTTCAAAAATTTCCTACGCACACGCAAGATCATAGTGATGCATAGCAATGAGAGGGGAGAGTGTTGTCTACGTACCCTCGTAGACCGAAACGCGGTTGATGTAGTCATACGTCTTCACGATCCGACCGATCAAGTACCGAACGCATGGCACCTCCGAGTTCTGCACACGTTCAACTCGATGACGTCCCTCGAACTCCGATCTAGCCGAGTGTTGAGGGAGAGTTTCGTCAGCACGACGGCGTGGTGACGATGATGATGCTCTACCGACGCAGGGCTTCACCAAAGCACCGCTACGATATGATCGAGGTCGATTATGGTGGAGAGGGGCACCGCACACGGCTAAGAGATCAAGAGATCAATTGTTGTGTCTATGGGGTGCCCCCTGGCCATGTATATAAAGGAGTGGAGGAGGGGAGGGGCCGGCCCTCTCTATGGCGCACCCTAGGGGAGTCCTACTCCCACCGGGAGTAGGATTCCCCCTTTCCTAGTAGAACTAGGAGCCCTTCTAAGTAGTAGGAGTAGGAGAGAAGGAAAGGGAAGGGAAAAAGATAAGGAAGGAAGGGTGCGCCCCCCTCCCTAGCCCAATTCAGACCAGCCCATGGGGAGGGGTGCGGCCACCCTTTGAGGCCTTTCTCTCCTTTCACGTATAGCCCATTAAGGCCCAATACGAATTCCCGTAACTCCCCGGTACTCCCGAAAATACCCGAATCACTCGAAACCTTTCCGATGTCCGAATATAGTCGTCCAATATATCAATCTTTATGTCTCGACCATTTCAAGACTCCTCGTCATGTCGCCGATCTCATCCGGGACTCCGAACTCCATCGGTACATCAAAACACATAAACTCATAATATAACTGCCATCGAACTTTAAGCGTGCGGACCCTACGGGTTCGAGAACTATGTAGACATGACCGAGACACGTCTCCGGTCAATAACCAATAGCGGAACCTGGAAGCTCATATTGGCTCCTACATATTCTATGAAGATCTTTATCGGTCAAACCGCATAACAACATACGTTGTTCCCTTTGTCATCGGTATGTTACTTGCCCGAGATTCGATTGTCGGTATCTCAATACCTAGTTCAATATCGTTACCGGCAAGTCTCTTTACTCGTTCCGTAATACATCATCCCGCAACTAACTCATTAGTTGTAATGCTTGCAAGGCTTATAGTGATGTGCATTACTGAGTGGGCCCAGAGATACCTCTCCGACAATCGGAGTGACAAATCCTAATCTCGAAATACGCCAACCCAACAAGTACCTTTGGAGACACCTGTAGAGCACCTTTATAATCACCCAATTACATTGTGACGTTTGGTAGCACACAAAGTGTTCCTATGGTAAATGGGAGTTGCATAATCTCATAGTCATAGGAACATGTATAAGTCATGAAGAAAGCAATAGCAACAAACTAAACGGTCAAGTGCTATGCTAACGGAATGGGTCAAGTCAATCACATCATTCTCCTAATGATGTGATCCCGTTAATCAAATGACAACTCATGTCTATGGTTAGGAAACATAATCATCTTTGATCAACGAGCTAGTCAAGTAGAGGCATACTAGTGACACTCTGTTTGTCTATGTATTCACACATGTATTATGTTTCCGGTTAATACAATTCTAGCATGAACAATAAACATTTATCATGATATAAGGAAATAAATAATAACTTTATTATTGCCTCTAGGGCATATTTTCTTCACTTCGAGGGCGGTGCTCGGCACAACGAACAAGGCAACGGACTATAATGCGTTATCACTCTCACTTAGCCATAGAATTCTATAATTTTAAATTTCGGCGAAGCCCCTAGTGTCCGGAATGCCGAATTCGGGGCGCTATACACGCCTTAAGCCGGACAGGGCCGACTCCTCGCTCTAAGCGGCATAAGTCTTTAGGGACTTGAAACCTCTCGAACAGCGACCAGTCTCTCGCTTTATCATGACAGTCAGTTTTAGCTTTCTCTACTGAGGTGCTTAGCCCAACAGAACCGGGGCACAATCGCAGTAGTTCTCCCAGTGCTACCTTAGCCGATATAGTGGAACGTAAGGTACCAAAACATGGGAGCCGGGCAAACCCAATTATTGATCCAAGACATGATTCGGAGCTGACGCATATAATGCTATAAGTTCGGGGTGCCGCACTGTCAAAAGTGTTCGGACTTCTTAGGCCGTATTCTGGGGTATACTTAAGCCCCTAGCGTTTTGGCCGTACCAGAGTGTACGGGTGCTAGATGTCATGAATGAACATATATATGTATATATATATAAACGAGGAATGCAATAATAGTCTTAATGCTATGCATTGCTTATTCAAAAAGGTGCGTTAAAGCAGAATGATACAAGTAGTGCGATAAGCAAAAAGTAGGACTGTTTGACATGTCCCTTCCAAGGGCAAGCTGAGGAATAATATTAAAGCAAATATTTCACTCGTTATCGTAATCCACCTCGGAGTTCCATGGTGTGATGTAGCTTTCTGCCTCCTTGGTTGCTGCATCATGTGTTCGGCAATCATATTGTCGGACAAGGTTTCCAGAGATTAAGGTCCTGAAAGAGAAAGATAACAAAGCGGGAAGCCCCTAGTGCGGTTAAGCCACGTCTTGGAGCGTGACGTAGTCGTGCCCCCTCCCTACCTGTGCCCATGGTATTTTTAATGTGTAATTGTGTACGCGTGGCGCTGATTTCGCCGTTTGGCTTGGGCCAGAGTGGGGGCCATATTGCTATACGTGCTCGAAACGTGTCAGGCGGTCCTGTTTCCAATTACCCCGGGCACGCTTGAAGGTGTTCAGGTCCTTAATCGCCGAACTAGTGGATTGCCTTAAGAGGCTGCCTTGCGCTTCTGCTGGGAGGGCCGCGGTATGCTCCTCCGTTCGGAGAGAGCGCTTTGTGTTTCCGTTAACTGTAATGACCCCCCGAGGTCCTGGCATCTTGAGCTTGAGGTATGCATAATGCGGTACCGCATTGAATCTTGCAAATGCAGTTCATCCGAGCAGTGCATGATAGCCACTGCGGAACGGGACTATATCGAAGATTACACTAGTAGAAAACAGGGCTTTGGTCCAGGCCGGGTCAGCCCGTTAGTCCCGGTTCAGTCCAGAACCGGGACCAATGTGGGCATTGGTCTCGGTTCGTGAGCCCAGAGGGGCGGCTGGGCCACGTGGGCCATTGGTCCTAGTTCATCTGGACCTTTTGGTCCCGGTTGGTGGGATGAACCGGGACCAATGGGCCTCGCTCCTGGCCCACCACCATTGGTCCCGGTTGGTGGCTTGAACCGGGACCAAAGGCTCCCCTTTAGTCCCGGTTCATTTCACCAATCGGGACCAATGAGGTGCCTATATATACCCCTCGCTCGCGAGCAGAGCACCCCAGTGCTCTGTTTTTCTCTGGACGAGGGGGATAGGGCTTGGTGGTGCTCTAGCTCACCTCCTATGCACACAAGGTGTTCGATGGAATGCCCGAGCCACACTACTTAAGCTTTCTCCTCTCCAAGCTCGACCTCCAAGCTCCATTTTCAATAATATTTGTCTAGGTTTAGCGGTCCGTCACGCCCCGTCCCCGTCTTCACCGCCGTTGATCACCCGCGCCGAGCTCATCGCTGGCACCACCGTGGTGAGCCTCTTGTTTTATCTTCTTTTTGAAAGGAAAAATATTCTTACTTGTATGTTTACATAGATACTTGTATTATTTTCTTACTTTTATTATTGCATCTTATATAGTGCGATGGTTTTGGTATCCGCCCCCGTCGGCCCTCATCCTGTCTATGATTCGGATGTGGTATATATATTATCTTTATAACTATTGGTTCATTTACTGTTTATGAAAATTATGCCGACCAACGTGACATAGATTTTATTTATGTAGGATGTATGTGAATCGGAAATGCCAACCGACCCTATTGTCGAGAGGTTAAATTTAGTTGAAGAAGAAAACAATTTGTTGAAGGAAAAAATAAAAAAATGAGGAGGAGAAGATGATATTGGAGTTGCATGTTGCGGATGTCGTCGATGATCACAAGATCAAGATGGATGCAATGCGCTTGAAGATTAGAAAGATTAGAAAATATGCCATTCATACCGAGGCTTGGTATCATTATGCCGTTGGATCAATTGTTACCTTGGTTGCGATTATGATCGCATTTGTTTTCGCATTGAAATGTTTTACATAGTTTCAATGTATGGTTTAATTAATTAGATGCTCTGGAGAGCTATATGTTGTTAGATGAGAACTATGTATGCACTTTGGTTTTAATGTGATGATGAACTTCTATTAATTTGGACACTTAATTATATATAATGCATGCAGATGAACCGGCAATGGATGTACGGTGACAGACACACCCGCGAGTACATTAAGGGCGTGCATGAGTTTCTCGATGCGGCTGAGGCAAACAAGCAGAATGGTTTTATGTGTTGTCCATGCACTCAATGTGGGAATACGAGGTATTACTCTAACCAGAAAATCCTTCACTCCCACCTGCTTTACAAGGGTTTCATGCCACACTATAATGTTTGGACAAGGCACGGAGAAATAGGGGTTATGATGGAAGACGGCGAAGAAGAAGAGTACGATGACAACTATGTGCCCCCTGAATACGGTGATGCTGCAATGGGGGGAGCTGGTGAAGATCAAGAGGAACCAGACGATGTGCCCAATGATGCTGCAATGGGTGAAGCTGCTGAAGATCAAGAGGAACCAGACGATGTGCCCGATGATGATGATCTCCGCCGGGTCATTGTCGATGCAAGGACGCAATGCGAAAGTCAAAAGGAGAAGCTGAAGTTCGATCGCATGTTAGAGGATCACAAAAAAGGGTTATACCCCAATTGCGAAGATGGCAACACAAAGCTTGGTACCGTACTGGAATTGCTGCAGTGGAAGGCAGAGAATGTTGTGGCTGACAAAGGATTTAAGAAGCTACTGAAAATATTGAAGAAGAAGCTTCCAAAGGATAACGAATTGCCCGACAGTACATACGCAGCAAAGAAGGTCGTATGCCCTCTAGGATTGGAGGTGGAGAAGATACATGCATGCCCTAATGACTGCATCCTCTACCGCGGTGCATACAAGGATCTGAACGCATGCCCAGTATGTGGTGCATTGCGGTATAAGATCAGACGAGATGACCTTGGTGATGTTGACGGCGAGCCCCTCTGGAAGAGGGTTCCTGCAAAGGTGGTGTGGTATGCTCCTATAATACCACGGTTGAAACGTCTGTTCAGAAATGAAGAGCATGCCAAGTTGATGCGATGGCATAGTGAGAACCGAAAGAAAGATGGGAAGTTGAGAGCACCCGCTGACGGGTCGCAGTGGAGAAAAATTGAGAGAAAGTACTGGGATGAGTTTGCAAAGGACCCAAGGAATGTATGGTTTGCTTTAAGCGCGGATGGCATTAATCCTTTCGGGGAGCAGAGCAGCAATCAGAACACGTGGCCCGTGACTCTATGTATGTATAACCTTCCTCCTTGGATGTGCATGAAGCGGAAGTTCATTATGATGCCAGTTCTCATCCAAGGCCCTAAGCAACCCGGCAACGAAATTGATGTGTACCTAAGGCCATTAGTTGAAGAACTTTTACAGCTGTGGAATGGAAACGGTGTACATACGTGGGATGAGCACAGACAGGAGGAATTTAACCTTAAGGCGTTGCTGTTCGTGAAGATCAACGATTGGCCCGCTCTCAGTAACCTTTCAGGACAGACAAACAAAGGATACCACGCATGCACGCACTATTTAGATGACACTGAAAGTATATACCTGGACAAATGCAGGAAGAATGTGTACCTGGGCCATCGTCGATTTCTTCCGACCAACCATCAATGTCGAAAGAAAGGCAAGCATTTCAAAGGCGAGGCAGATCAACGGAAGAAGCCCTCCATGCGCACCGGTGATCACGTGCTTGCTATGGTCAATGATTTACACTACGTAATCTTTGGAAAGGGTCTCGATGGACTAGCTGTTCCGAATGATGTTGAGGGACACGCACCCATGTGGAAGAAGAAATCTATATTTTGGGACCTACCCTACTGGAAAGACCTAGAGGTCCGCTCCTCAATCGACGTGATGCACGTGACGAAGAACCTTTGCGTGAACCTGCTAGGCTTCTTGGGCGTGTATGGGAAGACAAAAGATACACCTGAGGCACGGGAGGACCTGCAACGTTTGCACGAAAAAGACGGCATGCCTCTAAAGCAGTATAAAGGTCCTGCCAGATACGCTCTTACGAAAGAAGAGAAAGAAATCTTCTTTGAATGCCTGCTCAGTATGAAGGTCACGACTGGCTTCTCGTCGAATATAAAGGGAATAATAAATATGCCAGAGAAAAAGTTTCAGAACCTAAAGTCTCATGACTGCCACGTGATTATGACGCAACTGCTTCCGGTTGCATTGAGGGGGCTTCTACCGGAAAACGTCCGATTAGCCATTGTGAAGCTATGTGCATTAATTCCTCAATGCAATCTCTCAGAAGGTGATCGATCCAGAAATCGTACCAAGGCTAAGGAGAGATGTGGCGCAATGTCTTGTCAGTTTCGAGCTAGTGTTCCCACCATCCTTCTTCAATATCATGACGCACATCCTAGTTCATCTAGTCCACGAGATTGTCATCCTATGGCCCGTATTTATACACAATATGTTCCCCTTTGAGAGGTTCATGGGAGTCCTAAAGAAATATGTCTGTAACCACGTTAGGCCAGAAGGAAGTATCTCCATGGGCCATCAAACAGAGGATGTTATCGGGTTTTGTGTTGACTTCATTCCTGGCCTCAAGAAGATAGGTCTCCCTAAATCGCGGTATGAGGGGAGACTGACTGGAAAAGGCACTCTTGGAAGAGACTCAATAATATGCAGGGACGGATATTCTTGGTCTCAAGCACACTACACAGTTCTACAGAACTCTACCTTGGTGACCCCGTATGTCGATGAACACAAGAACAGTCTGCGCTCCAAACACCTGGAGCAGTGCAACGACTGAATTACATGTGAACACATCAGGACTTTCAGCAGTTGGTTGGAAACACGTCTCAGAGGTGACAACACTGTTTGTGATGAGTTGTACTTGTTGTCCAGGGGACCATCTTTGACTGTATTGACTTACAAAGGATACGAGATAAATGGGAATACATTTTACACGATCGCCCAAGATCAAAAGAGCACCAACCAAAACAGCGGTGTCCGCTTTGATGCAGCAACCGAGAGCGGAAAGGACACATATTATGGTTACATAGTGGACATATGGGAACTTGACTACGGAGATTTTAAGGTCCCTTTGTTTAAGTGCAAATGGGTCAATCTGTTAGGCGGCGGGGTACAGGTAAACCCACAGTACAGAATGACAACAGTGGATCTGAAAAATCTTGGGTACACTGACGAACCGTTCGTCCTAGCCAATGATGTGGCACAGGTTATCTATGTGAAGGACATGTCTACCAAACCGAGAAAAAGAAAAGATAAGGAAGCGAATACATCATACGATGAGCCAAAGCGCCACATAGTTATTTCAGGAAAAAGGGACATCCTGGGAGTGGACGGCAAGACAGACATGTCTGAAGATTATGAAAAGTTTCATGAAATTCCTCCCTTCAATGTTAAGGCTGACCCAAGCATCCTGATAAACAATGAAGATTATCCATGGTTACGGCGCAATAAGCAAATGACACAAGCGAAGAAAAAGTGAAGACTTTCTCCTGCAACTATTATGATGATACCATGCCAACTTTGTAACACACGAACATGCTACCATTGTCCGTTTTGTACATGCACATGCTATGTGGGTGAAATTATGATACCATCCCAACTTTCAACTTTTTCAGAGTTCATTTGAAATGCTTTCATGTCTTATGGTTGGGCCCTCGTAATACCATGACCATTAGTCCCTGGCCCATGCCAACTTCCAACTTTCAACTTTCTAAAACTAATGGCACTAACAGAAAGTTTATAATTTTGCTCCTCGCCCCTGACCCATGACCATTAGTCCCGGTTTGTGCCACAAACCGGGACTAAAGGGTTGGTCCTCGTTGCGGGCAGAGTTTAGTCCCACCTCGCCAACCGAAGGGGGCTCACACCGGTTTATAAGCCCTTCCCTCTCTGCCTTGTTGAGCTCCTCTCGAAGTGAAAATAGATGCCCTAATAGAGAAAAGTTTAACCTAAATTCATAGTGAATTTCTCTGAAATTCATAGAAATTTACTAGGAATTTAGGTTGAATTTTCTCTATAAGCGCATCTATTTTCATTTTTTAGTAAGTTAATCACAAACTTGTGATTAAAACAATTTTCAAAGAATTCAAATTTTAACTATTCAAATTTGAAAACTAATGGCACTAACAGAAAGTTTATAATTTTTCTAAAACTAATGGCACTAACAGAAAGTTTATAATTTTGCTAACCTAAAAGCAAACCCAATTAAAAATTAAAGCAAAAAACAAAAGAAAATAAATAATGCAAAAAACAAATCAAAAAAAAGGAAAAAACTATTTTTATAG
>NC_041382.1:7201684-7202326 GCF_002162155.2 Triticum dicoccoides | reverse complement strand
TAATGGCACTAAAAGAAAGTTTATAATTTTTCTAAAACTAATAGCACTAACAGAAAGTTTATAATTTTGCTAACCTAAAAGCAAACAGAATTAAAAATTAAAGCAAAAAAACAAAAGAAAATAAATAATGCAAAAAACAAATCAAAAAAAAGGAAAAAACTATTTTTATAGTAAAGTTAATCACAAAATAAAATAAATAAAGCAACAAAGAAAACAAAAAACTAAAAAAGTGTTTTCAAATTTGAAAACTAATGGCATTAACAAAAAGTTTATAATTTTTCTAAAACTAAAAGCATAAAGAATTAAAAAAATAAAGCAAAAAAGCAAAACAAAATAAATAAAGCACCAAAAAAACAAAAAAATGCCACCTACTGGGCCACCACGGCCTGAATACGACTAGAAACCCTACCATGGGCCAGGATTCAGGCCTGCAACAGGCCCGGTAGGCCCACAGGCATTGCAGTGACAGATTAGGCCTGAAAGCCTGCAGTTGAGAGGAGCTCGGGAGGGTGGGCGCAGCAGCGCTTATAAACCACTCCCGAGCCCTCTCAACTAGCAAGGTGGGACTAAACTTTTGGGCGCGGGGCAGCACAAGGCCTTTGGTCCCGGTTGGTGGCACCAACCGGGACTAAAGGGGGCATT
>NC_041382.1:7195064-7201541 GCF_002162155.2 Triticum dicoccoides | reverse complement strand
TTGGGCTGCTGAAAAGAGGCCTTTGGTCCCGGCTGCTGGCACCAACCGGGACTAAAGGGGGGCATTGGTCACGGTTGGTTCCACCAACCGGGACTAAAGCTTGGACTATATAACATACTTGTGAAAATTTTCAGTTTGCATCGCCAGTTCCCCCCTCCCTCGCCGACGACGCCGTCAGGCTGCTCCACCTTGCCGTCTATGCCGCCGCCGCCAACATCGTCGCCTCCACGAGCCCGCGCCGTCCTCATCGCCGGCATCCCCGAGCCCGCCGTCCTCGTCGTCCCCATCGCTGCGTGCCTCCCCGAGCCCACCCCTCTTCGTCCCTGTCGCCGGCCGCGCGTCGTCCCCGTCACCGCGTGCCGCCCCGAGCCCGCCGTCCTCATCGCCAGACTCCTGTCGTCGCCGCCCCCCTCGAAGTGAGCCCCCCCCTTTCCCATGGTCCTGATTGAGTGCGGCCCTTGCTCTCTGCCCCTGCTCCATGGTCGCAGCCGGCCCCGACGCATTGAAGAGCAGAAGGAGAGGAGAAGGAGAGGAGAGGAGAAGGAGTGGAGCAGCAGCAAACTTTTCTGAAATTTCTAATTTTTTTACAGATATGAACAGTGCATATAGAGGGTGTTTGATCAAATGCTAGATGGCTTTGGGCATTTTTAGGATTTATGATATTTTTTGTGGTGAGGTACTGATGCAAGACAAAGGTGATGGCAAAATTTCAGAATTTTTTGATTGGTTTAGAATAGGTTTTCAGCAAGGAATTTGAATCTGGTTCAAATTTCATTTGAATGAAATTTAAAAAAATTAAACTATGGATCAGAAGGTTTTTGGTGAAATGGAGTGTGGGTACTGTCATGAAGTTGGAGTAATTTTTGTGGTTGTAAAAGAGTTAGGAAAGTTCAGAATGTGCTAAATATGTCAAAAATGTTTTTTTGTTCATACAAAGTTTTTTGTTCATAGGCAGAAAGTTTTTATATATGACTATGGATATATGAGCAATGATGATCCATGGATGTATGCATTGATATATATGTATTTTTGTTCATAGCATTTTTTCCATTTATATATGTATGTGGCTATAGATGGATATATATGAGAGGTTTCCTATTGTCAAAGTATTGAAGAAATCCATGGCCTCATCATTAGCCGGAAGTAACCAGGGCATGACGAAGTCCTCCAAAGTTATTTTGGAATGGTGTCCCGGATAGGATAATTTGCCTTTTTGTATGAATTTCAGCAAAGGCCTTCCAAATAACGATATTTGGAAGGTTCTTGCTGAACTTTGTACCAAAAAGCGAATTATCCTATCTAGGACTCCGTTCCAAAATAACTTTGGAGAGCTTCGTACCATCATGCACCTGTTACTTTTGCCTAATGATGAAGACATGGTTTTGTTGAATCCTTTGACACTAGGCAACCTCCCGACCCCTCGGCGATCCTCTCGAACATGAGAGGAAGAAGAGGATCACCGAGGGGTCGAGGGTTCCAGGGTCGTCGAGGGTTCGAGGGGTCGAGGATCGCCGAGGGGTCGAGATAGAGGTTTCCTAGTGTCAAAGTATTGAAGAAATCCATGGCTTCATCATTAGCCAGAAGTAACCAGGGCATGACGAAGTCCTCCAAAGTTATTTTGGAATGGTGTCCCGGATAGGATAATTTGCCTTTTTGTATGAATTTCAGCAAAGGCCTTCCAAATAACGATATTTGGAAGGTTCTTGCTGAACTTTGTACCAAAAAGCGAATTATCCTATCTAGGACTCCATTCCAAAATAACTTTGGAGAGCTTCGTACCATCATGCACCTGTTACTTTCGCCTAATGATGAAGACATGGTTTTGTTGAATCCTTTGACACTAGGCAACCTCCCGACCCCTCGGAGATCCTCTCGAACATGAGAGGAAGAAGAGGATAAAAAAAGAAGAGGAAGAAGAAAAAAAGAGGAGAAGAAAGAATAGAGGAGTTCTTCTCCTCTATTCTTTCTTCTCCTCTTTTTTTTTCTTCTTCTTCCTCTTTTTTTATCGGGAACGAGGGTCGTCGAGGGACATAGATGTAGTGTCGTCGTTGTCGATATATACCCCCTCCCGATAGCTTCAACACGTGGGGGGGTCGATATTACCCCCTCCTTGAAGCGTTCTCGAGGCCACCCCAAACCCTTGAAGCGTTGTCGAGGCCACCCCAAACCCTAGAGAAGCAGCGTCGAGGCCACTAATTAATATATATGATTCCTTACTATGATTAGGTAGCTAGTTCTATGTTTGCCACTAATATATCCATCTGTCATGTTTGAATAATAATTGCCATGTTGTAAATATTTGTAGAAACTATGGACACCGCCCGAGACGAAGCAAAATAAGCGTTGTTGAGGGACATAATCGCAGAAGGAAGTGATGTCGTCTCGTTGTTTCTCAACGACACCGATGGTCTGGAAGGAGAGGGTGAAGAAGCTGGCTACGGTGACCTAATGCCGGTGCAAGAAGAAGAACATGAGGACGGCTCCGGTGACCCAATGCCGGTGCAAGAAGGAGACCGTGATGACGGCTCCGGTGACCGAACCGAGTCCGGCCAGGTATATATATTAGTTAAGCCTATGCTGACTAGCTAATTGATGCATTCATTGTTTTGGTATGTACACATATTAATTAAGTCTTTGTTCTTTTTTCTAGCCCTCCGGATCGAGCACAACTTCGATAAAGAGACGAGGCCCGAAGAAAAAGTTGAGCTCGGATGAAAGGTTTGAGATCATAGCAATCGCGCCCGACGGCCAACCGATTGAACCCATCCGAACAAAGAACGCATTTGTTGCTCAGTGCGGGGTTCTGGTTAGGGACAAGATCCCGATCAGCATCCAGCAATGGTTTAAGCCGGCTACAAAAGACCCTGAGGTGTCTTATGTCAATGATATGCAGAAAAATGATCTTTGGACTGAGCTGAAGTCAAATTTCACCCTACCGCCAGAGGATAATCCAGAGAACCCAGTTAAAGAGCAATTAATCAAGTCTTTTGCTCTTAAGAGGATGGCAGAACTATTTAGGAGGTGGAAGAAAGAGCTGAATAAGTTTGTCGAAAATGATGAGACACCAGAATTCAAGGGCAGATATGAGAAGATCAGAGATCACTGGCCCGCATTTTTGGCCCACAAGACATCGGAAAAGAGTAAGAAGATGTCGGCGACAAACAAGCAAAATGCTGCAAAGAAGAAGCATCACCATCGCACGGGGTCAGGTGGCTACCTCGTAGCCCGGCCTAAGTGGGCCAAGACTGAGAATGATCTGGTTGATAAAGGGATCGAACCAGAGACAATTAACTGGCCAGACCGTTGCCGGACTTGGTTCTTCGGGGCTGGCGGAACCTTGGACCCTGTAACAGGGAAGTGCATTTGGACGAATGATCCAATGGACATACCAGTCAGGAAGCTTCAGCACTATATCGAAGCAGCGCAGCAAGGGACGTTCCTTCCAGACAGAGAGAACAACGAGCTCACAATGGCCCTCGGGAATCCTGAGCACCCTGGACGGACACGAGGCATGCCAGGCTCCATTCCGTGGAAGGTTGGGTTTCCAGACGCAGGCAGTTACAAATCCCATGAGAGGAGGAAAAAAGTGCAGCAGACCCAAATTTAGGCGCTGCAAGCAAGGGTACAAGCGATAGAGGAACGAGAAGCAAATCACAGCAAACGTACTTCCGAAGCTTCCCCCGAAGCTACCCCGCCATCTCAGCGGAGAAGCAGCGTGGCTTCCACCGAGTTGCTTCAGCCGGAGCATGCCTTGACGGCTCCTGCCAGCTATCCCGTGGATGCTATCACGGAGTCTCAAAATTGCCACCTTATGACGCAATGGATGAATTTGAAGGTCAAGGCGGCTGTTGGCTCTGTTTATCCTACTGAACCCGGTGCAACTTTTCACTGCCGGCCGATTCCAGAAGGATATGCTAGGGTGATGGTGGATGAAATAACGGAGGGATTTGAGGACCTCCAGCTTGACCACCCTACCGGTGAAGGGGAGACTAGGTCGGGGTCTGCTCTGAAGACTCCATGCCTATGGCGGAAGGAGCTCATCAACCTTCCGAACTGGACGCCTCCGCCTCCTCCTCCTCCTCCGGCAAGTCAGGGCACTCCGCCTCCTCCACCGCCTCCTCCTCCGGCGAGTCAGGGCACTCCGCCTCCTCCACCGCCTCCTCCTCCGGCGAGTGACGATCAGGGCACTCGACCGGCTCCTTCTCCACCTGCGCCGACGCGCCCGAGCAGCCAGCCTCCTCCTTCTCTGCCTCGTCAGCAAGGGCGGAAGAGACCTGGCGCCGCTCCGGCTGCTCCGGCGCGTCGTAGTCCTTCTCCTCCGCCTCGTAAGCAAGTAAAGAAGATAACCGCTCCGTCTGCTCGGCCGGCGTCTAGCAGTACAGCCAGAGGCGGGAGGACATACAGATTCGGTCCTTCTCTGAAGACTCCAGAGAAGTTACCATACGAAAGGACCCCGGAGTGGAACGCCGAGATCGCACGAACCGAGGTGGATGACTGGTTTCAAGGGTTGAAAGCAAAGAGACATCCACTTCCGGAGGAGAAGGTAGATCCGGTGAAAGCGAAGCGCACTCTGGCTGCCCTGACAAAACCACCCAAGTCTCCGCTGAAAGGAAACTATGAGCGCATTATTGGAAAGGAATTTTCCGAAGCGGAGCGGTCGGGAAGTACTGTCAGTGATCAAAGGCTGAAAGAACGACGAGCTGGGAAACAAATTGCCCAGCTCGGCGAACAAGCGAAGCAATCGTGCCCCCCGCTCAAGGTGCCTAGCCACAACGTCGCTAATGATCCGAGGATGGTGCCCGGTTATAGCAATCTTGCAGATTACCTACCCGATGTTGTACATTATGAACCCATGGAGGTGCGGATACAAAGATACGAGTACGGGAAGCCTCTCGTCAAAGATGAAAGATCTCTATCAACGATGATGCGAAGATTGCATGATTGGTACTTGAAAATCAGCAGGGACTCTGGGGGGAGGAGTACTTTGTATGTGAAAGTTAAAAAGGAGCATGACCTCGTTGGAATTGAACTGTTGCATGTTCCATTTGAGGAGTTCTATCAGTTTTTCAATCAATTGGCCCTCGATAAAACAACGGTCGCCTGCTACTATCTGTAAGTAGTACTACTTCTGTCATTAAGTCTCTCTATATAGCTCAGCTCTTTCATTGCATGTATTTATAATCATCCTCACTATATTATGCAGATTGAAGATCGCCGAATTGAAGAAAAGACAAGTCAGTGATATTGGGTTCATTAACACATATCTCATAGATGCAACTCGGGTTAAATTTCATGCCGCAGCTACCGAGGCCAACTTGCTACGATCGTTGGTAATAAATGAAAACAAAGATATAATACTCTTTCCTTACAACTTCAAGTGAGTGTTACTGTCTTGTGCGTATTCGGTTTCCTTTATATATTAGTCAAGGTTATAGTAATGTAATTGATGAGTTATGCATGCGTGTGCAGTTTCCACTATATTCTCCTAGAGATTAACCTTGAGCAGGGACTAGTAACCGTCTTAGACTCAAGACGAAAAGATCCCCAGGACTATGCAGACATGACTCAAATACTCGAGAAGTAAGTTAAATCGATCATTATCCACCATATCAGCAACTTTGTTCATTTCCTGATATATCAAGTAATTGTTTTCTTTGTCTGGCAGGGTTTGGAGAAAATTCACCAAAAAAGCTCTGGGACTGCCGAAGGAGCTGCAATTTAGACACCCGAAAGTAAGTACTATAGTAGCATGTTCCGCGCATCTACTATTCATTCAAGCGCTAGTTTCATCAATACCATTTGGCATTCTTGCTTATCAGTTTGATTGACCTCTATTTCTTGTAAAGTGGTTGTGGCAGGAACAGGGGAATGATTTCTGTGGATACTACATTTGCGAGTCCATCCGCCACACGACCTGTGAGCGGAGCTACACTGACGAACAATATGAAGTACGTAAATAACAACATTCACAATTTTATTTTATTACAATCATTTGTGTTGAGTTTCATTCATTCATATATATATATGTATTGACCCCCTTCTTTAAATTAGATGTTTCGGAAGCGGGATGAACTCCTAGCACCAGCTCGCATGCGAGCAATTCAAGTGGAATTGGCGGCATTCTTTCTTGACCATGTGATCCCTGAAGACGGAGAATACTATGTGGACCCTGAGTCCGTATGATTATATTTGTCAGAGATAATTATTGTATATATGTAGCCGGTAGTGTCGGATAGATATACGAGAACTTCTTGTTCGACCAATCTCTCGGAGAAGGAGAGGTGGTCGATATCACTTCTCTCTGTATGCATATATGTTCATGACGATCTTCTGTTTCCTTCATTTGCTTACTAGCTAGCTAGCGTGTCTAGTCCTCTCTATACGTATGTATAGTACGTAGCGTCGACCAAGCACGGACATAAGAGAGGACACTTCTCTCTATTAATTATAGCTAGCTAACACAATATATGAAACACC
>NC_041382.1:7141133-7194832 GCF_002162155.2 Triticum dicoccoides | reverse complement strand
AAAAAAAACAAAAACCCCAACCACAGAAATGCTGACGTGTGGATGCCTATTGGTCCCGGTTGGTGCCACCAACTGGGACCAAAGGGTCTCCTGCCTGGGCTCCACACACAGGCCACGTGGAGGCCCATCTGTCCCGGTTCTGGATTGACCGGGACTAAAGGGACAGGGCATTAGTACCGACCCTTTAGTCCCGGTTCCAGAACCGGGACAAAAGGCCCTTACGAACCGGGACAACAGGCCATTTTTCTACCAGTGTTAGCTCTTCGCTTCGGAAGTTATCCGGGGATCCGAAGACCACTTCCAGTGTGACTGAGCCTGTGCAATGGGCTTCTACACCTGGTATGATGCCTTTAAAGGTCGTTTTTGTGGGTTTGATCCTTGAGGGGTCTATACCCATTTTGCGCACTGTGTCCTGATAAAGCAGGTTCAGGCTGCTGCCGCCATCCATAAGGACTCGAGTGAGGTGAAATCCGTCAATGATTGGGTCTAGGACCAGTGCGGCAAATCCGCCATGACGGATACTAGTGGGGTGGTCCCTGCGATCGAAGGTGATTGGACAGGAGGACCATGGGTTGAACTTTGGGGCGACTGGCTCCAACGCATAACCGTCCCTGAGCGCACTCTTCCGCTCCCTCTTGGGGATGTGGGTTGCGTATATCGTGTTCATCGTCCGCACTTGGGGGGGGACCTCTTCTGTCCTCCGGTGTTCGACTGCCGGGGCTCCTCCTCGTCGTTGCTATGTGACCCCTTATCTTTGTTTTCGGCATTTAACTTGCCGGCCTGCTTGAACACCCAACAATCCTTGTTGGTATGGTTGGCTGGCTTGTCGGGGGTGCCATGTATTTGAAACGAGCGATCGAGTATGCAGTCTAAACTGGATGGGCCCGGAGTGCTTCTTTTGTATGGATTTTTCCGCTGACCGGGTTTAGAGCCTTTGAATCCGGCATTAACTGCCATATCCTCGGTATTGTCGTTGTTAATGTGGCGCTTATGTTTGTTGCGACGTGACCTGTCGTTGCCGTCCTTGGTATCCGAAGTACCATGGTGCTTTGATATGTTATTGCTGTGAGCCAACCAGCTGTCCTCTCCCGCACAAAAGCGGGTCATGAGTGTCGTGAGGGCTGCCATAGATTTCAGCTTTTCCTGGCCAAGGTGTCGGGCGAGCCATTTGTCGCGGATGTTGTGCTTAAAAGCTGCTAGGGCCTCTGCATCCAGACAGTCGACGATTTGATTTTTCTTTGTTAGGAATCGTGTTCAGAATTGCCTGGCCGATTCCTCTGGCTGCTGAATTATGTGGCTCAAGTCATCGGCATCTAGTGGTCGCATATAAGTGCCCTGAAAGTTGTCGAGGAATGCGGCTTCCAAATCTTCCCAACAGCCAATGGACTCTGCTAGCAAGCTGTTGAGCCACTGCCGAGCTGGTCCTTTGAGTTTGAGTAGGAGGTATTTGATGGCGTGTAGATCATCACCACGGGCCATGTGGATATGCAGGAGGAAATCCTCGATCCATACCGCAGGATCTGTTGTATCGTCGTATGATTCTATATTTACGGGTTTGAAACCCTCTGGGATTTGATGATCCATTACTTCGTCTATGAAGCATAAGGGGTGTGCGGCGCCTCTGTACTGGGCTATATCGCGACGCAGCTCAAATGAGTCTTGCCCGCTATGTTCGGCCCGGCCAGACTTACTATTACTGTATCCAGCGTGACGATTATCATCTCGCATAGTGGCGCGCCCTCATGATCCGTAGATCGATCTTGCATGTTTTGCTTTGTCCTCCAATACATCTCGCAGGTCTGGCGTATTTCCCCATGCCTTTTTATTTGAATGGCGTCGGGGTGCGGGCCGAGCTTTTGGCTGGAATGCCTCTCTGTCGCGGCCGCGAGGTGGCCAATCAGCCGCGCCATACGCCGGGGATGTAGGTTTTGGTGCTTCCTCCTCCAGTCGGGGTAGCAACCTGCATTTTGGGTAACTCTTGGAGGGGCGTTCGAGTTTATATTCCTCGGCCGCAAGGACTTCAGACCATCTGTCGTCTAGCAAATCTTGATCAGCTTGAAACTGCTGATGCTTTTTCTTAAGGCTATTTGCCGTGGCTATAAGCCGGCGCTTGAAGCGCTCTTGTTCGACGGGATCCTCTGGCACGACGAATTCGTCATCGTTGAGGCTTTCCTCGTCTTCGGAGGGAGGCATGTAATTATCATCCTCCGCCTCTCCATCTGCCGCTCTCTCAGGAGGGCTGGCTTCTCCATCCTCCTGCTCTAAATCTTGCTGGAGGGGATTGTTGCCGTCTTCAGCACTATCTGGAGTGCTATTATCTCCTGTGTCAGTATCACCACTTTTGCCTTGGCGGGACTTAGAGCGGCGCCGCTGACATCGGCGCTTGGGTTGCTTCTTGGAGGGGTCATCCTCCGTTGTCTCGTCGCCATTGCCTTCTTTGGGTGTGTCCACCATGTATATATCGTATGATGAGGTGGTTGTCCAGTGCCCTGTGGGTAGTGATTGCTCTTCGTCTCCCGCATCGTCGTCCATACCATCTATGTCTTCAGAGTCGAAGTCGAGCATGTCGGTTAAGTTGTCGACAGTGGCTACTAAGTGGGTGGTGGGTGGGCGGCGAATTTCTTCGTCATCCGCATCCCAATCCTGCCGGATATAGTTTGGCCAGGATCCTCCTGACAAGGAGAGCGACCTTAATGAGTTCAGTATGTCGCCGAAGGGCGAGTGCTGAAAAATATCCACGGAGGTAAACTCCATGATCGGCGCCCAATCAGATTTGATAGGAACGGGCGCAGGCGGTTCGGAGTCCGTGGCCGGAGAAGGATCCCGGCAGTTTGACAACACGGCTCTCATGTTGGGTAAGGTCGATATTCGGCTCGATCGCCGCTGAGGATACGGCCTCCGTGATGGGGTCTATCCACCCATCCATGGATGGCGCAACTGACTTCGAAATGAGACTCGGAGCGGCTGCCAGTGCGGTCTCCTGAATACGGTCCGATGGCAGAGCTAAATCGTACTCATCGTGACCGTGTGGCGCACAAGGTAGGGGCTCGAATCCGTCGAAGATCAAGTCTCCGCGGACATCGGCCGTGTAATTTAAGCTTCCAAACCTGACCTGGTGGCTAGGGGCGTAACTTTTGATCTGCTCCAGATGGCCAAGCGAGTTGGCCTGCAGTGCGAAGCTGCCGAACACAAAGATCTGTCCAGGGAGAAAAGTCTCACCCTGGACTACATCGCTATTGATGATAGTAGGAGCCATCAAGCCTAACGGCGACGACACAGAGGAACTCTCAATGAAAGCACCAATGTCGGTGTCAAAACCGGCGGATCTCGGGTAGGGTTTTACCTCCATCAAGAGGGCCTGAACCTGGGTAAAACATCGTGTCCCCTGCCTCCTGTTACCATCCGCCTTCGACGCACAGTTCGGGACCCCCTACCCGAGATCCACCGGTTTTGACACCGACAGGCCCCCTGTTGCTCCACCGACGTACTCCTTCCTCCTATATATACCCGCATACCCCCAAACGATCAAATACGGAGCCAAAACCCTAATACCACAGCCGTAACTTTCTGTATCCATGAGATCCCATCTTGGGGCCTGTTCCGGAGCTCCGCCGGAGGGGGCATCGATCACGGAGGGCTTCTACATCAACACCATAGCCTCTCCGATGAAGTGTGAGTAGTTTACCTCAGACCTATGGGTCTATAGTTACTAGCTAGATGGCGTCTTCTCTCTTTTTGGATCTCAATACAATGTTCTCCCCCTCTCTTGTGGAGATCTATTCGATGTAATCTTCTTTTTGCGGTGTGTTTGTTGAGACCGATGAATTGTGGGTTTACGATCAAGTCTATCTATGACAAATATTTGAATCTTCTCTGAATTCTTTTATGTATGATTGGTTATCTTTGCAAGTCTCTTCGAATTATCAGTTTGGTTTGGCCTACTAGATTGATCTTTCTTGCAATGGGAGAAGTGCTTAGTTTTGGGTTCAATCTTGCGGTGTCCTTTCCCAGTGACAGTAGAGGCAGCAAGGCACGTATTGTATTGTTGCCATCGAGGATAACAAGATAGGGTTTTTTATCATATTGCATGGATTTATCCCTCTACATCATGTCATCTTTCTTAAGGTGTTACTCTGTTCTTATGAACTTAATACTCTAGATGCATGCTGGATAGCGGTCGATGTGTGGAGTAATAGTAGTAGATGCAGGCAGGAGTCGGTCTACTTGTCTCGGACATGATGCCTATATACATGATCATACCTAGATATTCTCATAACTATGCTCAATTCTATCAATTGTTCAACAGTAATTTGTTCACCCACCGTAAAATACTTATGCTCTTGAGAGAAGCCACTAGTGAAACCTATGGCCCCCGGGTCTATCTCCCATCATATTAATCTTCCAACACTTAGTTATTTTCATTGACTTTTATTTTACTTTGCATCTTTATCATAAAAATACCAAAAATAGTATCTTATCATATCTATCAGATCCCACTCTCGTAAGTGACCGTGTAGGGATTGACAACCCCTTATCGCGTTGGTTGCGAGGATTTATTTGTTTTGTGTAGGTGTGAGGGACTCGCGTGTAGCCTCCTACTGGATTGATACGTTGGTTCTCAAAAACTGAGGGAAATACTTACGCTACTTTGCTGCATCACCCTTTCCTCTTCAAGGGAAAACCAACGTAGTGCTCAAGAGGTAGCACTACGCGCCCCCCAAGGCCTAGTCTGAATTGGACTAGGGGGAGGGGCGGCGCCCCCTCCTTCCTTCTCTTATCTTTTCCCTTTCCTTCTCTCCTACTCCTACTACTAGGAAGGGCTCCTAGTTCTACTAGGAAAGGGGGAATCCTACTCCCGGTGGGAGTAGGACTCCCCTAGGGCGCGCTATAGAGAGGATCGGCCCGCTCCCTCCTCCACTCCTTTATATATGGGTAGAGGGGCACCCCTTGGAGACACAAAAATTGATCATTGATCTCTTAGCCATGTGCAGTGCCCCTCCACCATAATCCACCTCGATCATATGTAGCGGTGCTTAGGCGAAGCCCTGCGTTGGTAACATCATAATCACCGTCACCATGCCGTCGTGCTAATGAAACTCTCCTGTGAAGCTTTGCTGGATCGGAGCTCGCAGGACGTCATCGAGTTGAACGTGTGCAGAACTTGGAGGTGCCATGCATTCGGTACTTGGATCGGTCGGATCGTGAAGATGTACGACTACATCAACCGCGTTGTGCTAACGCTTCCGCATTCGGTCTACGAGGGTACGTGGACACACTCTCCCCTCTCGTTGCTATGCATCACCATGATCCTGTGTGTGCGTAGGAAATATTTTGAAATTACCACGTTCCCCAACAGTGGTATCAGAGCCAGGTTTATGCGTAGATGTTATATGCATGAGTAGAACACAATTGAGTTGTGGGCGATACAGGTCATACTGCTTACCAGCATGTCACACTTTGGTTCGGCGGTATTGTTGGATGAACCAGCCCGGACCGACATTACGTGTACGCTTACGTGAGACTGGTTCTACCGACGTGCTTTGCACACAGGTGGCTGGCGGGTGTCAGTTTCTCCAACATTAGTTGAACCGAGTGTGGCTACGCCCGGTCCTTGTGAAGGTTAAAACAACACTAACTTGACGAACTATCGTTGTGGTTTTGATGCGTAGGTAAGAACGGTTCTTTCTCAGCCCGTAGCAGCCACGTAAAACTTGCAACAACAAAGTAGAGGACGTCTAACTTGTTTTTACGGGGCATGTTGTGATGTGATATGGTCAAGACGTGATGAAATATAAATAGTTGTATGAGATGATCATGTTTTGTTAAATTTATCGGCTACTGGCAGGAGCCTTATGGCTGTCTCTTTATTTGCATAAGATGCAAGTGCTATGTAATTGCTTTACTTTATCGCCATGCCATAGCAATAGTTGAAAAAGCAATAGCTGGTGAGATGAACATGTGACGACACGTTGATAAAAGATCAAGATGATGGAGATCATAGTGTCATGCCGGTAACAATGGAGATCATGACAGTACTTTGAAGATGGAGATCAAAAGCACAAGATGATGATGGCCATATCATGTCACATATTATGATTGCATGTGATGTTTATCTTTTATACATCGTATTTTGCTTAGTTCGGCGGTAGCTTTACAAGATGATCCCTTACTAAATTTCAAGGTAAAAGTGTTCTCCCTGAGTATGTGATACGTCTCGAACGTATCTACTTTTCCAAACTCTTTTGCCCTTGTTTTGGACTCTAACTTGTATGATTTGAATGGAACTAACCCGGACTAACGCTGTCTTCAGCAGAATTGCCATGATGTTGTTTTATGTGCAGAAAACAAAAGTTCTCGGAATGACCTGAAAGTCCAGGGAATACCTTACAATAAATAATAAAAAATCCTCGCCCAAGATGAAGACCAGGGGGCCCACACCCTTCTCACGAGGGTGGGGGCGCCCCCCCCCCCCCTAGGGTGCGCCCCCCTACCTCGTGGGCCCCCTGTTGCGTCTCCGACTCCAACTCCACCTCCATATAACTGCTTTCGGGAAGAAAAAAATAGAGGAGAAGAAATCATCGCGTACGATACGGAGCGGCCGCCAAGCCCTAAAACCTCTCGGGAGGGCTGATCAGGAGTCCGTTCGGGGCTCCGGAGAGGGGGATTCGTCGCCGTCATCATCAGCAACCATCCTCCGTCACCAATTTCATGATGCTCACCGCCGTGCGTGAGTAATTCCATCGTAGGCTTGCTGGACGGTGATGGGTTGGATGAGATTCACCATGTAATCGAGTTAGTTTTGTTAGGGTTCACTGGTAGAAAAAGGGCCTTTAGTCCCGGTTCGTAAGGGCCTTTAGTCCCGGTTCTGGAACCGGGACTAAAGGGTCGGTACTAATGCCCTGACCCTTTAGTCCCGGTTCAATCCAGAACCGGGACTAAAGGCCCTCCACGTGGCCGGTCCACCTTTAGTCCCGATTGGTAACACCAACCGGTACTAAAGGAAATTTTCTGATTTTTTTTTGAATTTTTTTTTAATTTTTTTGAATTTTTTAATTTTCAAATTTCTGAATTATTTTAACCTCTAATCTCTAATCACCCCTCATCACTGCTCAATTTAATCTCTAATCACCCCTCATCATTCCAAATCATCTAACTTCTCGAACGGTCACCCATCCTCTCACTACTCCAGCCTGAGCATGCTTAACTTCCGGGTTCTATTCTCCCTCGTTTCCAAGTCTGCACTTGTTGTTTTCCTGACAATAGTAAGATGTCAATCCTATTAACCCCAGGAATTTAGCTTGAGCATGAAGTCACATATTTCACTATTTGAGTTTGAAATTATTGTTCTAAAAAACAATAATTTTTTAGTAACACTAATATTTCTTGAATAAGTAGTTTGACCATTGTTTGACCACAGTTTGACCATAGTTTGACCAGATTTGAACAAAATTCAAAAAAGGTGAAATAATTATTTAATAACACTAATATTCTTGAATAATTATTTAGTAACACTAATACTTCTTGAATAAGTAGTTTGACCATAGTTTGACCAGATTTACTGAAAATTTAAAAAAACTGAAATTTGAGCATAACTTTTTTTCCTTTTGGAATTTGAGGATTCTACAAATTTGCAAACAGGCCGTAGGCGGTTTCCGTCGAATGTAACTTTTCGAGTAGATGATTTTTCATATAAAAAACTTTTTAATCCGAGTTTGTATGCAAAAGTTATGCCCATTTTACAAATTCCAGACTAAAGTCGAAATTCATATTTGTAAATTTTCCCAACAACTAGACCACATATCACGTGGGAAGCTTATTTTATTTTATTTTTATTGACATTTCTATCATTTTCTTTTGTTTTTTCTAAAACTGAAAAGGCGGTCCGGGGGGAGTTTGAAAATGGGAGCTTTACTACCGGTTCGTGCCATGAACCGGTACTAATGCCTCAGAGCCCATTAGTCCCGGTTGGTGGCACCAACCGGGACTAAAGGTCTAACCTTTGGTACCGGTTGGTGCCACCAACCGGGACCAGTGGGCATCGCACCCTTTAGTCCCGGTTCATGGCACGAACCGGGACTAAAGGGCCCAGGTGAACCGGGACTAATGCCTTAGCCGCACGAACCGGGATAAATGCACCCATTGGTCCCGGTTCTGGACTGAATCGGGACTAATGGGCTTACCCGGCCTGGACCAAAGCCCCCTTTTCTACTAGTGGTTTGATCCCTAGTATCCACTATGTTCTGAGATTGATGTTGCTATGACTTTGCTATGCTTAATGCTTGTCACTAGGGCCCGAGTGCCATGATTTGAGATCTGAACCTATTATGTTTTCATCAATATATGAGAGTTCTTGATCCTATCTTGCAAGTCTATAGTCACCTGTTATGTGTTATGATCTGTTAACCCCGAAGTGACAATAATTGGGATACTTACCGGTGATGACCATAGTTTGAGGAGTTCATGTATTCACTATGTGCTAATGCTTTGTTCCGGTTCTCTATTAAAAGGAGGCCTTAATATCCCTTAGTTTCCATTAGGACCCCGCTGCCATGGGAGGGTAGGACAAAAGATGTCATGCAAGTTCTTTTCCATAAGCATGTATGACTATATTCGGAATACATGCCTACATTACATTGACGAATTGGAGCTAGTTCTATGTCACCCTATGTTATGACTGTTACATGATGAACCGCATCCGGCATAATTATCCATCATTGATTCGATGCCTACGAGCTTTCCATATACTGGTTTACGCTTATTTACTTTCCCGTTGCTATTGTTACAATCACTACAAAATAACAAAAACATTACTTTGCTTTCATTACTCTTTTGTTACCGTTACCATCACTATCATATTACTTTGCTACTAAACACTTTGCTACAGATACTAAGTTTCCAGGTGTGCTTGAATTGACAACTCAGCTGCTAATACTTGAGAATATTCTTTGGCTCCCCTTGTGTCGAATCAATAAATTTGAGTTGAATACTCTATGCTCGAAAGCTTTTGCGATCCCCTATTGTTGTGGGTTATCAAGACTAATGTCTGGCGCCGTTGCCGGGGAGCATAGCTCTATTCTTTGAGTCACTTGGGATTTATATCTGTTTGCACTATGAAGAACTTGAGAGATCGAAATACCAAGATCTATCCCTCAACTACGAGGGGAGGTAAGGAACTGCCATCTAGCTCTGCACTTGATTCACCTTCTGTTATGAGTAAATTTGTGACACCTACACCTGCTTCTGCTATTCGTTCTGGTATGTCACATGTTATTGATGATGCCACTTCTGCTATGCATGATACTTATGATGAAACTACCTCTATGCCTGCTACTACTATGCCACTTAGTGATTTTCTCGAGGAACAACTTGCTAGGGCTAGAGAAATTGAAAATATTGAATCTAATGATACTGATGAAAGTGATGATGAAGAATCACCACTTGTTATTCCTAAGGGTTATTTATTTGATCAAGAAGCTTCTTTTGCTATTTTAGCTTGCAGAAATAGAACTGAACTTCAAAAATTATTAGCTAAATGGAGTAAGCAATCTCTAAATGCTAGGATGAGACCTGACCCTGCTTTTGCTACTTCACCTATCTGTGTTGCTGATAAGGATTATGAATTCTCTGTTGATCCTGATATAATTACTTTGGTTGAATCTGATCCTTTTCATGGCTATGAATCTGAAACTGTTGTAGCACATCTTACTAAATTAAATGATATAGCCACCCTGTTCACTAATGATGAGAGATCTCTCTACTTTTATATCCTTAAAATATTTTCATTCTCATTAAAGGGTGATGCTAAGATATGGTTTAATTCTCTTGATCCTGGTTGTGTGCGTAGTCCCCAGGATATGATCTATTACTTCTCTGCTAAATAAGAAACAAGCTGCTTTAAAGGAAATATACAACTTTGTGCAAATTAAATAAGAGAGTCTCCCACAAGCTTGGGGGAGGCTTCTCAAGTTACTTAATGCTTTGCGCGATCATCCTCTTAAGAAAAATGAAATACTTGATATCTTTTACAATGGACTAACTGATGCTTCCAGAGATTACCTGGATAGTTGTGCTGGTTCTCTTTTCAGGGAAAGAACATAGGATGAAGCTGAAATCTTATTGAATAATATGTTGACAAATGAAAATAATTGGACACCTCCGGAGCCAGCTCCTGCTCCAATTAATGATCCTATTCCTAAGCAACTCCGAAGAAGAGAGGTATTCTATTTCTCAGTCCTGAAGATATGCAAGAGGCAAAGAAATCTATGAAAGAAAAAGGTATTAAAGCTGAAGATGTTAAGAATTTACCTCCTATTGAAGAAATACATGGTCTTAATTTACCGCCTATTGAAGAAACATATGATCTTAATCCTTTATTTATTGAAGAACCTCCAGACCTCGATAACCCGACACAGGTAGTAAAGGTAAATTCTCTCTATAGATATGATAAAGCTGAAATCCCTCCTACTAAAATTGCTAGTCAGTGTTTGGATGAGTTTGATAATTTTATGTTTAAGCAAGAAGACTTCAATGTTTATTTTGGTAGACAATTAAAACAAGATGCTGATATGATTAAATACTTGGGTGACTATATGGCTAATATTAGAGGTGAGCTTAAACTTGTTAGCAAACATGCCTCTATGGTTAGCACTCAAGTAGAACAAGTACTTAAAGCTCAAAAGGAATTGCTCAATGAGATGAATAGTAAGAAAAATAATTATGCTGTTAAAGTGGCTACTAGAACTGGTAGAATGACTCAGGAACCTTTGTATCCTGAAGTCCACCCTAAGAGAATTGAGCAAGATTCTCAGAGAAATAAAATTGATGCACCTAGTTCTTCTAAAAGGAAGAAAAAGAAAAATGATAGAACTGTGCAAACTTCTAGTGAACCTATTGCTCAACCACCTGATAATCCAAATGATATCTCTATGTCTGATGCTGAAACACAATCTAGCAATGAACATGAACCTAATGAAAATGTTAATGATGATGTTCATAATGATGCTCAACCTAGTAATGATAATGATGTAGAAATTGAACCTGCCGTTGATCTTGATAACCACAATCAAAGAATCAATGTTATGATAAGAAAGACTTTGTTGCTAGGAAACATGGTAAAGAAAGAGAGCCTTGGGTTCAGAAACCCATGCCTTTTCCTCCCAAACCATCTAAGAAAAAGGATGATGAGGATTTTGAGCGCTTTGCTGAAATGATTAGACCTATCTTTTTGTGTATGCGATTAACTGTATACTCAAAACAATCCTTATGCTAAGTACATGAAAGATATTATTACAAATAAAAGAAAGATACCAGAAGCTGAAATTTCCACCATGCTTGCTAATTATACTTTTAAGGGTGGAATACCAAAGAAACTTGGAGATCCAGGAGTACCTATTATACCATGCTCCATTAAAAGAAACTATGTTAAAACTGCTTTATGTGATCTTGGAGTCGGTGTTAGTGTTATGCCTCTCTCTTTATATCGTAGACTTGACTTGAATAAGTTGACACCTACTGAAATATCTTTGCAAATGACTGACAAATCAACTGCTATACATGTCGGTATTTGTGAGGATGTGCCTGTTGTGGTTGCAAACGTTACTATTTTAACGGACTTTGTTATTCTTGATATTCCCGAGGACGATAGTATGTCTATTATTCTTGGAAGACCTTTTCTTAATACCGCAGGGGCTGTTATTGATTGCAACAAAGGAAATGTCACTTTTCATGTTAATGGTAATGAGCATACGATACACTTTCCGAGAAAACAACCTCAAGTTCATAGTATCAATTCTATCGGAAAAATTCCATCGATTATATTTGGAGTTTTTGAATTTCCACTTCCTAGTGTCAAGAAGAAATATGATATACTTATTATTGGGGATGTGCATATCCCCATTGAGGTAACCTAGTGTTATTCGAAATTTTTCCTGTTTCATGTTAATCGGAATGAGTTTGTTAACAAGACTTGATCAACCTTGTTAGTGGATTCCTTTTGACGAGCATGAGATGGATGAAACTAGAAGCACAACCTTCTGTACCCTCTCTATACTTTCTGTTATTTATATTAAATAAAGTAAAAAAATAATTTTCTGTCTGTTATCTGATTATCCGTGCAATATAAAAATACCTCGAAAATAAAAGTTCTCCAAATGCCCTGAAAATTAAATATGATTTTTTATAGAATATTTGAGGAATTATGGAACAAAGAACACACCAAGGGGGCCAACCACCATGCCATGAGGGTGGAGGGCGCGCCCACCCCCCTAGGGTGCGCCCTCCTGCCTCGTGGGCCCACTGTGGCCCTCCTCCACTTATTCTTCCAGCCACACACTTCATCTTCCTCCCCCAACACGAAAAACCAACTCAAACCCGAGTCCAAGCTCGTTTTGCTGCCATTTTCGATCTCCTTGCTCAAAGCACCTCTCACAAAACTGCTTGGGGAGATTGTTCCTTGGTATGTGACTCCTCCATTGGTCCAATTAGTTTTTGTTCTAGTGCTTTATTCATTGCAAATTTGTGTTGCTTAGGTGACCCTGGTCTTGAGCTTGCATGCCAAATTTATATGGTCAAAAGTAGTTTTGATGCATGATATAGGCTCTAGGCACTTGTAGGAGTAGTTGCTATCAATATTATTGAGTCTGGTTTACATTTATTTTGAAGTTACTAAAAATTTCAGAATTTTTCAGAGAATAATGAAGAGATTTTTGAGGGGCTCATCGAGCCAAAGCTCGAAGGAAAAGGCACCGAAGCCTAAGTATAATTTGCCGCGCACCACGGAGATTCGGGTGTGTGAATGGCCTTCTGATGATTTCTTGAGAGCAGCCGGTATCTATGAACATTTTCATGAATTGGCTCATAATGTAGGCCTCACCGCTTTCCTCCATGACCAATGAGATCAGTATCTCTTACTCATAAATACCTTTGTGCAAAACTTTCATTTTCATTCTAGGAACTCACCACCTATGGTGGAGTTTCATTTATATGATGAGCATAAGGAGATGTCACTTTATGATTTTTGTCGGATTTGTTTAGTCCCTTTTGAGGGCAAGACAGAAGAACCACATCATGATGATGTGGAAGGGTTCATTAATACTATCACTGTAGGAGAAACTAGGAAGGTTTCCGATGCACGAATCACTAGCATACATTTTCTGTTTTACGTTACTTTGCATTATTTGCTAGTTGTTGCTTAATTGGGCGCAGAAACTGTGGAAACCTTAGCATCCCTTATATCATTATTCTGCTCCATGGTTTATACAGTGATAACACTTTTAGTACTGGCGGCATTATTGCTAGATGGTTAAGTATGAACCATACCAAAGGCCCCATCTTTGGAGGCATTTATGCCTCACGCCTAGCTGCATATTTTAACATACCTATTAGGCATGCTAAGAAGGAAGAAAAAGTGTTGCCCCGTGTTTATCTAGATCATAAAAGTATGGTAGCACATGATTTTATTATTAAGAATAGGGCAGGAGAGCTTAAATATCAATTGTTCTTTAATAAACATCATCCTGAGACTATTACCTTGCCTGATCCTTCTTTGTTTGATTTGACTGTAGGCATGTACCTTGTTCCGTTGATGGCTATCCAAGCCTACTGGAACCCTGCACCAGCCCCGGAACCGGAACCACAAGAGGAGCCTCCACGACAGTTTGTTTATTCTTGGGATCCGGAGGTGGCTGTCAGCCAATGGCAATCGGAGTCTTCTTCTTCCTCATCACAGTACGACCCCAACAACTATTATTATGGATATACGCCAGGCCAGCCATGGCCATAGACCAACTTAGGCCAAAAGCCTAAGCTTGGGGAGTACGTATTTCCCACCGACATTACATTTATGTTCACACACACTCATTGTTAGATGTCGGTGCTCATACTTTTTCATTGTATCATCCATGTTAGTTTATTTCCTTTTATGCTTTCTTCTTGTGTGTTCAATAAACCTTAAGAAAACCAAAAAAATTAGTTGTAGCTTTTAATTAATTTACTTTCCATGCCTGTAGTAGTAATTAAAAAGAAAACCCAAAAATATTTCATATTCTTCTTTTGCTTGTTGGGAGCTTTCCCGTATAAATAGTTTTATCTCTTTTCTTTCTTTGGGGTCAGTAGGAGAAGATCATGATTAAATTGTTGAAGTGGCTCTTTTATGCATTATTGTTTATCTGACAGAAGAGCCCATATTTCCTTGTCTTCTCCTATTTATTAAATGCCTGTAGATTCCAGCTTAGTCCAATGCACGTGCACTCTTATTATTATTCACATCTTTCGGTCGTGCAAGTGAAAGGCAATTATGATGATATATGATGGACTGACTGAGATGAGAAAAGCTGGTACGAACTCGACCTCTTTTGTTTTTGTAAATATGATGAGTTCATCGTTCTTGATTCAGCTTATTGTGAATAAACATGTTTGCAATGACAATTAGATATCATAGTTGCTTATGCCATGCTTGATTAGCTATGAGTTATAATGGTTTACCTTGCGTGCCAACATGCTATTAAAATGGTTATGATGTGGTATGATAGGGTGGTATCCTCCTCTGAATGATTTAAGTGACTTGACTTGGCACATGTTCACACATGTAGTTGAAACAAATCAACATAGCCTTCACGATATTTATGTTCATGGTGGATTATATCCTACTCATGCTTGCATCCAATGTTTATTAATTTTAATGCATGTACATGGCTGCTGTCACTCTCTAGTTGGTCGCTTCCCAGTCTTTTGCTAGCCTTCACCTGTACTAAGCGGGAATACTGCTTGTGCATCCAACCTCCTTAAACCCCAAAGTTATTCCACATGAGTCCACTATACCTTCCTATATGCGGTATCTACCTGCCGTTCCAAGTAAATTTGTATGTGCCAAACTCTAAACCTTCAAATAATTATCCTGTTTTGTATGCTCGAATAGCTCATATATCAACTAGGGTTGTCTGTATCTTCCATGTTAGGCGGGTTATTCTCAAGAGGAGTGGACTCCGCTCCTCACTCACGAGATAAAGGGCTGGTCACCGGGATGCCCAGTCCCATGCTTTATGCAAACTAAATCAAAATAATTGCAAACAAAACTCCCCCTAGGACCTGATGTATGTTGGAGGCACTCGTTGTTTCGAGCAAGCCATGGATTGATGTTTGTTGGTGGAGGGGGAGTATAAATTTTACCATTCTGTTTGGGAACCGCCTATAATGTGTGTAGCATGGAAGATATTGCCATCTCTTGGTTGTTATGTTGACAATGAAAGTATACCGCTCAAAATGTTATTCACCTCTATTTCAAAACCAAGCTCTGGCACCTCTACAAATTCCTGCTTCCCTCTGCGAAGGGCCTATGTATTTACTTTTATGTTGAGTCATCACTCTCTTATTAAAAAGCACTAGCTGGAGAGCGCAGCTGTCATTTGCATTCATTACTGTTAATTTATATTGGTTGTGACTATGATTGGATCTCTTTTACCATGAATTACAATGTATAGTCAGTCATTGATCTTTAAAGGTGCTCTGCATTTATGTTTTGTGGTTTTAGAAAGGGCTAGCGAGATACCATCTTGTTATATCATATTATGATTGCTTTGAGAAAGTGTTGTCATCCGAGATTTATTATTATGGCTTGCTAGTTCATTATGCTATTGATATGGGTAATCATGAGACCTGAGAATTATTGCAAATGTGGTTAGTTATAATCTTTGCTGAAAACTTGAATGCTAGCTTGACATATTTACAACAATAAGAGCAAACAGAGTTTGTAAAAGTTTTTCTTTATTTCTTTCAGTTTGTCAACTGAATTGCTTGAGGACAAGCAAGGGTTTAAGCTTGGGGGAGTTGATACGTCTCCAACGTATCTACTTTTCCAAACTCTTTTGCCCTTGTTTTGGACTCTAACTCGTATGATTTGAATGGAACTAACCCGGACTGGCGCTGTTTTCAGCAGAATTGCCATGGTGTTGTTTTATGTGCAGAAAAAAAAAGTTCTCGGAATGACCTGAAACTCCACGGAATACCTTACAATAAATAATAAAAAATCCTCGCCAAAGATGAAGACCAGGGGGCCCACACCCTTCTCACGAGGGTGGGGGCGCCCCCCCCCCCCTAGGGCGCACCCCCCTACCTCGTGGGCCCCCTGTTGCGTCTCCGACTCCAACTCCACCTCCATATAACTGCTTTCGGGGAGAAAAAAATAGAGGAGAAGAAATCATCGCATTTTACGATATGGAGCCGCCGCCAAGCCCTAAAACCTCTCGGGAGGGCTGATCTGGAGTCCGTTCGGGGCTGCGGAGAGGGGGGTTCGTAGCCGTCGTCATCATCAACCATCCTCCATCACCAATTTCATGATGCTCACCGTCGTGCGTGAGTAATTCCATCATAGGCTTGCTGGACGGTGATGGGTTGGATGAGATTCACCATGTAATCGAGTTAGTTTTGTTAGGGTTTGATCCCTAGTATCCACTATGTTCTGAGATTGATGTTGCTATGACTTTGATATGCTTAATGCTTGTCACTAGGGCCTGAGTGCCATGATTTCAGATCTGAACCTATTATGTTTTCATCAATATATGAGAGTTCTTGATCCTATCTTGCATGTCTATAGTCACCTATTATGTGTTATGATCCGTTAACCCCGAAGTGACAATAATCGGGATACTTACCGGTGATTACCATAGTTTGAGGAGTTCATGTATTCACTATGTGCTAATGCTTTGTTCCGGTTCTCTATTAAAAGGAGGCCTTAATATCCCTTAGTTTCCATTAGGACCCCGTTGCCACGGGAGGGTAGGACAAAAGATGTCATGCTAGTTCTTTTCCATAAGCACGTATGACTATATTCAGAATACATGCCTACATTACATTGACGAATTTGAGCTAGTTCTATGTCACCCTATGTTATGACTGTTACATGATGAACCGCATCCGGCATAATTATCCATCATTGATCCAATGCCTACGAGCTTTCCATATACTGGTTTACGCTTATTTACTTTCCTGTTGCTATTGTTACAATCACTACAAAATGCCTAAAACATTACTTTGCTTTCATTACTCTTTTGTTACCGTTACCATCACTTTCATATTACTTTGCTACAAAACACTTTGCTGCAGATACTAAGTTTCCAGGTGTGGTTGAATTGACAACTCAGCTGCTAATACTTGAGAATATTCTTTGGCTCCCCTTGTGTCGAATCAATAAATTTGGGTTGAATACTCTACCCTCGAAAGTTGTTGTGATCCCCTATACTTGTGGGTTATTAGTATGCACCATTGCCAAAGTTCGTCGTGCTGAGACACCATGTGATGATCGGGTGTGATAATCTCAATGTTCATCTACAACGGGTGTAAGACAGTTTTACACACGCATAATACTCGGGTTAAACTTGACGAGCCTAGCATATGCAGATATGGCCTCGGAACACTAAGATCAAAAGGTCGAGTGTGAATCATATAGTAGATATGATCAACATAGTGATGTTCACCATTGAAAACTACTCCATCTCATGTGATGATCGGACATGGTTTAGTTGATTTGGATCACGTGATCACTTAGATGATTAGAGGGATGTCTATCTAAGTGGGAGTTCTTAAGTAATATGATTAATTGAACTTTAATTTATCATGAACTTAGTCCTGCTAGTATTAGCATATCTATGTTGTAGATCAATAGCTCGCGTTTAGCTCCCTGTTTTATTTTTGATATGTTCATAGAGAAAAATAAGTTGAAAGATGTTAGTAGCAAAGATGCGGACTAGCTTCGTGATCTGAGGATTATCCTCATTGTTGCACAAAAGTATTATGTCATTGATGCACCACTAGGTGACAAAACTATTGCAGTAGCAGATGCAGACGTTTTGAACGTTCTGACAAAAGCTCGGTGTGATAACTACTTGATAGTTTAGTGCACCATGCTTTACGGCTTAGAACCGGGACTTCAAAAATGTTTTGAACTCCACGGAGCATATAAGATGTTCCAAGAGTTGAAATTGGTATTTCATACACATGCCTGTGTCGAGAGGTATGGGACCTCTGACATGACTTTGCCTACAAGATGGAGGAGAATAGCTCAACCAGTAAGCATGTGCTCAGATTGTCTAAGTACTACAATCACTTGAATCAAGTGGGAGTTAATCTTCCAGATAAGATAGTGATTTATAGAGTTCTCTAGTCACTATCACCAAGTTGCTAGAACTTCGTGATGAACTATAATATGCAAGGGATAACGGAAACAATTCCCAAGCTCTTCGTGATGCTGAAATTGACGAAGGTAGAAATCAAGAAAAGCATCAAGTGTTGATGGTTAACAAGATCACTAGTTTGAAGAAAATGGCAAAGGGAAGAAGGGGAACTTCAAGAAGGACGGCAAGCAAGTTGTTGCTCAAGTGAAAAAGCTCAAGTCTGGACCTAAGCCTGAGACTGAGTGCTTTTACTGCAAAGGGACTAGTCACTAGAAGCGGAACTGCCCCAAGTATTTGGCGGATAAGAAGGATGGCAAAGTGAACAAAGGTATATTGGATATACATGTTATTGATGTGTACTTTACTAGTGTTTATAGCAACCCCTCGGTATTTGATACTAGTTCAGTTGCTAAGAGTAGTAACTTGAAACGGGAGTTGCATAATGAACATAGACTAGTTAAGGGTGAAGTAACGATGTGTGTTGGAAGTAGTTCCAAGAATGATATTATCATCATAGCACACTCCCTATAGTTTCGGGATTAGTGTTGAACCTAAATAAGTGTTATTTGGTCTTTGCGTTGAGCATGAATATGATTTGATCATGTTTATTACAATACGGTTATTCATTTAAGTTAGAGAATAATTGTTATTCTGTTTACATGAATAAAACCTTCTATGGTTATACACCCAATGAAAATGGTTTGTTGAATCTCGACCGTAGTGATACACATATTCATAATATTGAAGCCAAAAGATGCAAAGTTAATAATGATAGTGCAACTTATTTGTGGCACTGCCTTTAGATCATATTGGTGTAAAGCGCATGAAGAAAATCCATGCTGATGGGCTTTTGGAATCTTGATTATGAATCAGTTGATACTTGTGAACCATGCCTCATGGGCAAAGATGACTAAGACTCCGTTCTCCAGAACAATGGGGCGAGCAACTTGACTTATTGGATATAATACATACTGATGTATGAGGTCCGATGAGTGTTGAGGCTCACGGCGGGTATCGTTATTTTCTGACCTTCATAGATGATTTGAGAAGATATGGGTATATCTACCTGAAGAAACATAAGTCTGAAAAATTTGAAAAGTTCAAAGAATTTCAGAGTGAAGTGGAAAATCATTGTAACAAGAAAATAAAGTTTCTACAATCTGATCGCAGAGGTGAATATTTGAGTTACGAGTTTGGTCTTTAATTAAAACAATGTGGAATAGTTTCACAAACTCATGCCACCTGGAACACCACAGCGTAATGGTGTGTCCGAACGTCATAACCGTACTTTATTTGATATAGTGTAATCTATGATGTCTCTTACCGATTTACCACTATCGTTTTGGGGTTATGCATTAGAGACAGTTACATTCACATTAAAAAGGGCACCATCTAAATCCGTTGAGACGACACCGTATGAACTGTGGTTTAGCAAGAAACCTAAGCTGTCGTTTCTTAAAGTTTGGGGTTGCAATGCTTATGTGAAAAAGTTTCATCTTGATAAGCTCAAACCCAAGTCGGAGAAGTGTGTCTTCATAGGATACCCAAAAGTAACTGTTGGGTACACCTTCTATGACAGATCTGAAGGCAAGATATTTGTTGCTGAGAATGGATCCTTTCTAGAGAAGGAGTTTCTCTCAAAAGAAGTGAGTGGAAGGAATGTAGAACTTGATAACGTAATTGTACCTTCTCCCGAATTGGAAAGTAGTTCATCACAGAAATCAGTTCTAGTGATCTCTACACCAATTAGTGAGGAAGCTAATGATGATGATCATGAAACTTCAGATCAAGTTACTACCGAACCTCGTAGGACAACCAGAGTGGTACGAAAATCCTTCCTGGAAGTCATGTTACTAGACCATGATGAACCTACGAAGTATGAGGGAGCGATGATGAACCCATATTCTGCGAAATGGCTTGAGGCCATGAAATCTGAGATAAGATCCATGTATGAGAACAAAGTATGGACTTTGATCGACTTGCCCAATGATCGGTGAGTCATTAAGAATAAATGGATCTTCAAGAGGAAGACGGACGCTGATAGTAGTTTTGCTATCTACAAAGCTCGAATTGTCGCAAAATGTTTTCTACAAGTTCAAGGTGTTGACTACGATGAGATTTTCTCACTCGTATCGATGCTTAAGTCTGTCTGAATCATGTTAGCAATTGCCGCATTTTATGATTATGAAATTTGGCAAATGGATGTAAAGACTGCATTCCTGAACGGATTTCTGGAAGAAGAGTTGTATATGGTGCAACCTGAAGGTTTTGTCGATCCTAAAGTTGCTAACAAAGTGAGGAAGCTCCAGCGATCCATCTATGAACTGGTGCAAGCATCTCGGAGTTGGAATATGTGCTTTGATAAAGTTATCAAAGCATATGGTTTTATACAGACTTGCGGTGAAGCCTGTATTTATAAGAAAGTGAGTGGGAGCACTACAGCATTTCTGATAAGAATGTGTCAATGACATATTGTTGATCGGAAATAATGTAGAATTTTCTGGAAAGCATAAAGTAGTGTTTGAAAAGGGTTTTTCAAAGAAAGACCTCGATGAAGCTGCTTACACATTGTGCATCAAAATCTATAGAGATAGATTAAGACTCTTGATAAGTTTTTTCAATAAGTACATACCTTGACAAGATTTTGAAGTAGTTTAAAATGGAACAGTCAAAGAAGGAGTTCTTGCCTGTGTTGCAAGGTGTAAAGTTGAGTAAAGACTCAAAACCCGACCATGACAGAAAATAGAAAGAGAATGAAAAGTCATTCCCTATGCCTCAGTCATAGGTTCTATAAAGTATGTCATGCTATGTACCAAACCTATTGTATACCCTGCTCTAAGTTTGGCAAAGGAGTACGATAGTGATCTAGGAGTAGATCACTGGACAACGGTGAAAATTATCCTTAGAGGACTAAGGAAATATTTCTCGGTTATGGAGGTGACAAAAGAGTTTGTCGTAAAGAGTTACGTCGATACAAGCTTTTGACACCGATCTAGATGACTCTAAGTCTCGATCTAGATACATATTGAAAGTGGAAGCAATTATCTAGAGTAGCTTTGTGCAAAGCATTGTAGACATAGAAAATTTGCAAAATACATATGGCTCTGAATGTAGCAAACTCGTTGACTAAATTTCTCACAAGCAAAACATGATCACTCTTTGGGTGTAAATCACATAGCGATGTGAACTAGATTATTGACTCTAGTAAACCCTTTGGGTGTTAGTCACATGGAGATGTGAACTAATCACATAAAGATGTGAACTATTGATGTTAAATCACATGACGATGTGAACTAGATTATTGACTCTAGTGCAAGTGGGTGACTGAAGGAAATATGCCCTAGAGGCAATAATAAAGTTTTTATTTATATTTCCTTATATCATGATAAATGTTTATTATTCATGCTAGAATTATATTAACCGGAAACTTAGTACATGTGTGAATACATAGACAAATAAAGTGTCACTAGTATGCCTCTACTTGACTAGCTCGCTGATCAAAGATGGTTATGTTTCCTAGCCATAGACATGAGTTGTCATTTGATTAACGGGATTACATCATTAGGAGAATGATGTGATTGACTGACCCATCCTGTTAGCTTAGCACTTGATCGTTTAGTATGTTGCTATTGCTTTCTTCATGACTTATACATGTTCCTATGACTATGAGATTATGCAACTCCCGTTTACCGGAGGAACACTTTGTGTACTACCAAACGTCACAACGTAACTGGGTGATTATAAAGGTGCTCTACAGGTGTCTCCAAAGGTACTTGTTGAGTTGGTGTATTTCGAGATTAGGATTTGTCACTCCGATTGTCGGAGAGGTATCTCTGGGCCCACTCGGTAATGCACATCACTATAAGCCTTGCAAGCATTGTAACTAATGAGTTAGTTACGGAATGATGTATTACGGAACGAGTAAAGAGACTTGCCGGTAACGAGATTGAACCGGGTATTGAGATAACGACGATCGAATCTCGGGAAAGTAACATACCGATGAAAAAGGGAACAACGTATGTTGTTATGCGGTTTGACCGATAAAGATCTTCTTAGAATATGTGGGAGACAATATGACCATCCAGGTTCCGCTATTGGTTATTGACCGGAAACGTGTCTCGGTCATGTCTACATAGGTCCGCACGCTTAAAGTTCGGTGACGATCGGTATTATGAGTTTTTGTGTTTTGATGTACCGAAGGTAGTTCGGAGTCCCAGATGAGATCGTGGACATGACGAGGAGTCTCGAAATGGTCGAGACATAAAGATCGATATATTGGATGACTATATTCGAACATCGAAAAGGTTCCGAGTGATTCGGATATTTTTCGGAGTGCCGGAGAGTTACGGGAATTCATCGGGGAGTAGATGGGCCTTATTGGGCTTTAGGGGAAAGAGAGAGGAGAGGTTGTGCCCCCCAAGGCCTAGTCCGAATTGGACTAGGGGGAGGGGCGGCGCCCCCTCCTTCCTTCTCTTCTTCTTTTCCTTTCCTTCTCTCCTACTCCTACTACTTGAAAGGGCTCCTAGTACGTTCTACTAGGAAAGGGGGGGGTCCTACTCCCGGTGGGAGCAGGACTCCCCTAGGGCGCGCCATAGAGAGGGTCGGCCCTCTCCCTCCTCCACTCCTTTATATACGGGGAGAGGGGAGAGGGGCACCCTTGGAGACACAACAATTGATCATTGATCTCTTAGCCGTGTGTGGTGCCCCCCTCCACCATAATTCACATCGATCATATCGTAGCGGTGCTTAGGCGAAACCCTGCGTCGGTAGCATCATCATCATCGTCAGCACGCTGTCGTGCTGACGAAACTCTCCTGTTAAGCTTTGCTGGATCGGAGCTCGCAAGACGTCATCGAGTTGAACGTGTGCAGAACTCGAAGGTGCCGTGCGTTCGGTACTTGGATCGGTCGAATCGTTCGATACTTGGATCGCTCATTACCTTAGATCTGCATTACCTATCCACCACGACCCTGTGATGTTCTCGTCCTCCTCTCCACCTCCCCTGACGGATGGACCTCCAGGTCATCACAGACACGGACAAAGCGTGGAGCACGCCGACGAGAACGCTGACAGAGAGCGCGAAGAGGAGGTCGGCGATGGCGGGGAGGACGACTGTGACAAGACCGTGTGATGATACAGCAGAGTAGTGCGGAATTGAGGAAGACCTTGACAAACCCCGTATAGGAGCTGCCCTCGGATAAGGCCACGAGGAAGAGTATGGAGGTGGGGAGCGCCCACTGGATCACGGCGTGATTGACACCGAAGGTGTGGACGTACGCTACTGGATATTTCCAGACATGAAACCTGTGTGCCTACGGTTTTCATTGGATGGTTTTCTATCTATCGCGTAAAAAAACAAAGGAGACTTACGGAAGGAAAACAAAATCAGTGGTAGCGGGCAGGTTGGACCAGATATAGCGACGTAAGACGGGAGACGGGTCGTTATGTTTTTTAGGTAGTATATTGGCAAAAAGGCCGTGCGAACGGGAGAAAAAAAATTCTCTCATATCTCTAGATGAGTCAGTTGGACAAACTATGTGTGGCTGATTGGCGGGTTATATATGAGATCAAACCCATCCATTGGCTATTTTGTTTTTTGCCAGCTCTCTGGACGTGGGCCACATTGCACCGTCAAATGGGCTTCCTCCGTTGGGCCAAAACGGGTGGCAAGTAACGAAACCAAATAGAGTACGTGAAATTAATTGAAGTGTGACCAAACAAAGAGGGACGATACCAAGAATATCAATTAATTGAGGCGGGACCAAACAAAGCGGGACCAAACCAAAAATATCACCTCCCTTCAATAGTCCAGCTTGGTCAGATGGAAAAACCGTGTGTGGCCGGTTGGCGGGTTATGAGACTGAACCCTATATTGGCTATTTTACATTTTGCCAACCCTGCTATTGGCTATTTTTTTTTGCCAGCTCTCCGGACGTGGGCTACAGTGCACCGTCAGGTGGGCTTCCTCCGTTGGGCCAAAATGGGTGGCAAATAATGAAACAAAATAGCGTACAAGTGAAATGAGTTGAAGCGGAACTAAATGAAGTGGGATGAAACCAAGAATATCATCTTCCTTTAATAGTAGGTATAGATATAGATATAGATAGAAGATAGATATAGATATAGATATAGAGATAGAGATTTTTTCATTCATGAACATTTTTTGAATAAGAAAAGTTTTATTCAATTTCATTAATAGTTTTTAATACACGAATTTTTAAAAAAAATCATAAACATTTTTTCACTACCCAAACATTTGTTTTTAAAATTACGAACTTTTTTTGAATAAGCAAATATTTTATAAAGTTGCAAACATTTTTTGAATCCACAAACATTTTACAATTTATTAATAAATTATTCCAAAATTATCATATTTAAAGTTTTCGAACTTTTTTAAGTCCCATATTATTTAAAATAGAAAAAAATAAATTTAAAAACGAGGCCGCCCGGATATGGGCTGGCCCAAACGGACGCGCTGCGGCTTTTCTGATTTATGCTACGTTTCTTGCCCAAAAGATAATGAGCGATCAAAAGGAAATCCTATGAATGGCGCGTGCAGCGCTCCCTAAATGGGATGCTACTTCGTTCGTTTCCTTTTGATCGCACATTATCTTTGATCTATTCTTTTCTTTCATAATTTTATTCATATTCCCAAATATCCTAAAATAAAAATATTTATATTTAAAATGCTTACACGGTGTTTAGAAACTGTTTATGCAGTACTTAAAAAAGTTCATGAAACTTTTAAAAATGTTATTGGCTTTAAACAAAATGTACGTTAAAAATGTTCACAAGTTTCCAAAGAAAACATGTTTCCAAAGAAAACATGAAATTTTAATAAAATATTACGTACCATTGAAAAAATAAAAATTTGTGCACACCTTTCAAACAATATCTTCACGGAATTTCTAAAATATTTATGCAATGTACAAAAAAAATATCATAGTCTAAAAATGTTTTATGGCACTAGAAAAATTCAATGTGCATTTGAAAAATGTTTAACATGTATTAAAAAACATCTAAACATATGTATTTTTAAAAATGTACATCAATTATTCAAGAAAATGATCAACTTGTATCAAAAAGATGTATACGAAAAATGTAGAATGTGTATTGAAGAAAGTATGGACATGTTGATTAAAAGAATAAAAAGAAAAAAACAAATAAAACCGATGAAGAAACACGAAAAACGGGGAAACCCGATGAAAGAAATACAGAACCACCCGAAACAAGCATGAAGAAACACGCAAAAAAAGGTTCAAAATAATCACAGAAACAAATAGAAAAAAACAACCACGTGAAGTGAACCAACATGTGGTTGGATGGTTAGGTGGACAATAGTATCCCCAGCCCACCAGGGTTCAAGTCTTGGTGCTCCCATTTATTCCCAGATCTATTTCAGGATTTCCGGCAATGCGCATTCAGTGGGAGGAGACGTTCTCGTCGATGACGAGGTGCCTACGGTGACTTTGTAAATTTCAAGATGATATGCCGGCTCAGTCTCTCGGAGGTGCTTATAGGGGTAGGGTGTGTGTGCGCGTATATATGAGCGCTTGCGTCTGTATTGTGTTAAAAAAAACAACCACGTGAAAAAAAGGTCAAAACTACCAGAGAAACAAACATGAAAAAAGCACACACGGAAAACCGATCAAAAATCTTCCCTAAGAAACCGCTTCCCCGGACCCCTATTAGACAGGCCCATCAGTCCTTGTCTCATTCGCGGGCTGGATCGTGGCTGAGGGCCCTGCATGGCCCAAGGTCGCTGGCACCAAAAAAGATGAGCCCTCGTACTATTACTCCCTCCGTCTGAAACTACTTGTCATCAAAATGGATGAGAATGAATGTATCTAGAACTAAAATACATCTAGATACATCCATTTCAATGACAAGTATTTCCGGATGAAAGGAGTACGTGTTCCAGGTGTTACGCGATCGACGACGTAGGCCTTCTCCGCCTTCCACTCAGAGATCTGGTAGGCTTCGTTGCTAATCGACCGGGGCCGCGTCGGATACGGCTCCTACCTCCACTCAGATATCGAAACATGAGCGGAACCATGAGCCATCTGAAGACGAGCGCCTGCACCATGGCCGCCGGCGACGACGACGACTGGGTGTACATCGACGGTGACCAAGAGACGAAGGCTTCGCCGGCGCCAGCGCCGGCTGTCGTGTGTGCCTCCGATAGCCTCGACGAGTCGGAGCATTGCGCATTCGACTTGAAGCTGCTTGCCGATCTAGACTATCTCACAAGGAAAAAGGATTCCCGGATCAGGATGGATGTCCGCGCCCCGGCGCCTGACGATGCTGCGACAGTATGGATTTTTTTGGCATCAAAGAGGCATGTGTGTGCAATGTTCATGCAAATTTTCGTGGTGTTTGGGCATTGTACGAACTCGTGGCAAAAAAAAATATTTGGCTCAAATTTATTTTTTTGAAAAAATGCGCTATTTTGTTTTTTTGGCTAGAGCTCCTACTATGTCATTTGATCACGGAATTTTGCACGCATCTTACGTACCTGAGCATCTTTGATGCCAAAAAGTTTCATATTTTTTCTATTTTTTTGCTATTTTTTTAGAATTTACTGTTCACCAATGTACATATTTACATTTTTTTGTTTGTCATGAGCTGCTCGAATATTGACACACCAATATATTTTGCACGGGTCTTGTGCACCAGAGTATCTTCGTTACTGTAAAATTTCAGATTTTTTTGGTTTTTCCCTATTTTTTCGATTTTACTGTTCACCAAGTTAATGTTCGCCACATACTAAAACCGTCCGAAGCGGCACGAAGGACGAAAACTATCCGGTTTGATAGTTGAGGGACTAAAATTATCCGGCTTGGAGTTGAAGGACGATTTCTAAACTTTCGGAAGAGTTTGAGGATTCATATTTAGCAATCGCGTGGATATAGGATTTCCTTTTGATCCCAGTCAAAATACCTAGTGACAGTACATGTGAAGCATTGTGCCACATGCCACCATCCAAGGCATATGCTAAGATTTTTAACATGAAATGAAAACGACATAGTCAACCAGACAAAACTGTCACCTTATCAGATTTTTTTACCAAACTATTTGCACAAGCACAGCATAACAAAAGAATAAATCAAATCGCTCAAAAAAAAGAATATCAAATTCCAACTCAAAGAGGAAAAATAAATCAGATGGCACGCATGGGTATAAACAGTTACTAGGCTTGGCCATTAAGCCTGACAGGTTTATCCAAACAAGTTGCTCTTTTAATTACACCATATAACAACATACCCACAGCACAGCGCCGAGTATAGGTAAAAACGAAAGGAAAATGAAAAAAAAAAACCGAAAAGAAAAGTTCTAAGCAGAACATGTCCTTTCTGCAATGTATACATGATGCATATATTTTTGGCTCTACAGAAATATCTTCAACCATCTCACTTCTGGCACGACCGCTGCAAGGGATCCTGCTTCGAAGGACCGTTTGGAGAAACTTTCCCCAAAACATTCAAAGCCTTCATCCGTTGCAGCTCTTTACCTGTGTGATGCAGTGTTAGTGCATGCAGGATGTATGTTCTTAAAACAAATATGCAAGAACTGATCTTGGTAACACGTCGGCCCGATAAATACTTGCCGAATTGGGCCATAATGAAAAGATGGCAAATGCATGACGCACAGATTCAAACAATTAATATCACTCAGGACTTGTAGCGTTGAGATTGCAGAAAACTACATTAAAACATATATTTATTGATGTTGAAACATATTCAGGCAGCGTGTTCCACTATGGATCTCAAATGCCTACTTGCTTGGAATGCTGACACCATATACGGCTGATACACTAATACTGTAACTTCAGAGTTGTTTTATTTCATGCATAGTACAGGCCATGATGAGGTGTTCCAGCCGTCATGCAATATAGTGTGCACATTGCACTCAAATAGAGATACCGTGCATCAGATGCTACCCATACCAATAAGGTTACCACAATATCAAGCTACTGAGATTTTGCAGCATAAATATGCAACATGATAAGACAGTCCAATATGACGGCTGAAATATAAGCTTCAAGAATGATAAGAAAGCAAAATAAGGCAAGTGAAGTATCACCTTCCTCCACTAGGAGGTGTATTGCCCTTTTCTCCAGCTCAATCGCATGCATGCTTCGACCGGCTGCTGAGAGTGACCTAAGCACTGTAATTAGGAGGAAGAAGTCAAATACCCTGTGAGAAAAATCAATTTACAAATAACTAATGTTGCTACCCAAAATTTCTTACTTCGCATATAACCCTCCTGGGGTGACCGATCACAGTTCTCCAAATATGTCTGTAATCGATCATATCTCTCACTCCAGTAAGGATTTTGGTTGCCTGATCTACGGATATCACCTTGAACGGTGGTACTAGGAGCGATAGGTGGCTCGTTAGCAGAAGCAATCGGCAGCTCATTTATCTTTGGTACAGTTTCTGCATGTGTTTCTTCGGGAGATTTAGATGGCTCTAGCCCTCCAGATTCAGTCATTTCAGATGAGACTAGACCTGCAGATTCAGCAATAGTAGGTGCCACTTCTGGCTTATTGACCTGATCATGTTGTACCATTTGCGGTTCCTCCTGTTCTGTTATCATAGGTTCAGCAACAGGAGGTGCCACTTCTGGCTTATTGACCTGATCATGTTGTACCATTTGCAGTTCCTCCTGCTCTGTTATCCTAGGTTCAGCAACAGGAGGTGCCACTTCTGGCTTATTGACTTGATCTGGTTGTACCATTTGCCGTTTCTCCTGCTCTTCTATGCAAGGTTCAGAGATAGGAGGTGCCACTTCTGGCTTATTGATCTGATCATGTTGTACAGTTTGCTGTTCCTCCTGCTCTTTTATTCCGATTTCAGCAATAGGAGGTGCCATTTCTGGCTTATCGACCTGATCATGTTGCACCATTTGCTGTTCATCCTGACCTTTTATTCCAGGTTCAGGAATATGTGCCATTTCTGACTTCTTGACCTGATCATGTTGCACCGTTTGCTGCTCATCCAGCCCTTTTGTCCCAGATTCAGCAATAGGAGGTGCCAATTCTGGCTTATTCACCTGATCATGTTGCACCGTTTCCTGTTCATCCTGCTCTTTAATTCCAGATTCAGAAATAGGAGGTGCCACTTCTGGCTTATTCACTTGCACCGTCTTCTGTTCATCCTGCTCTTTTATTCCAGATTCAGAAATAAGAGGTGCCACTTCTGACTTATTCACTTGCACCGTTTGCTGTTCATCCTGCTCTTTTATTCCAGATTCAGCAATAGGAGGTGCCACTTCTGGCTTATTCACTTGCACCGTTTGCTGTTCATCCTGCTCTTTTATTCCAGATTCAGCAATAGGAGGTGCCACTTCTGGCTTACTGACTTGATCACATTGCACCAGTTGCTGATCCTCTTGCTCTTCTATTTTTTCTCCTACATTACCCTTCAACTCTTTAGAAGAGCTCACTTTACTATGTTCAGTTTTCACTTTCTGTTCCTCCTGCTCCTCTGTTTTCTTGCTTCCACTACCCTTCAACTCTTGCGAAGGGTTCACTCTACTATGTTCAGTTTCCATTTTCTGTATTTCCTGCCCTTTTGTTTTCTCACTTCCACTACCCTTCATCTCTTGAGAAGGGTTCACTTTACTATGTTCAGTTTTCACTTTCCGTTCCTCCTGCTCCTTTGTTTTCTCGCTTCCACTACCCTTCAACTCCTGAGAAGGGTTCACTTTACTATGTTCCGTTTCCATTCTCTGTATCCCCTGCTCTTTTGTTATCTCACTTCGACTACCCTTCAACTCTTGAGAGCAACTCACTTTGCTATGTTCAGTTTCCACATTTCGCTGTTCCTCCTGCTGCTTTGTTTTGTCCTTGCCAATAACCTTCATCTCCAGAGACGAGTTCACTTTATTATGTTCAGTTTCCACCTTTCGCCGCACATAAACATTATGATAAACAGGGCTTGAAGGAGCATCAGTATGCAGCCGTTTTGTGCCCACAGCCTTTAAAGGTTCTTCAGCAGCACCTTTATCCTTTGGCGGCAGAGAAGTGCCTTGAGACATATTTATGATGTTTGTACCTTTGTTTAGCAGCTCACGCGATGCTGCTGTTTTCACCGAGAATGCTAATTGCTTGTCGCTAGATGGCATGACTCCTCCAATACTTCTCTACATTATACTTATCAGTTATCAATGTTGACGAAACCTGCAACACATGAAATGATTTCCATCAATAAGATGAACATGGACCACAAAAGATAATTGGGAGAAAAAACCAACTGTTCAAATAATGGCAGGAAAGAATAACACTTCAAGGTGACAGTTCAGTGATGTAGCGTTCATGGTTCAGAATTCAGACTTTTGTCTCTAGTTTGTTGCGGGTTCATAAAACTGAGGGCTCTTTGATTGGGGCTTTAATTTTTTTTTAAAATGTGATAATGCTGGATGGCTACATAGAGCAACATTTTAATTATTGTTCAAAAGGAACATATATATTGCAACAGTATGCAGCAAATATTTAAGCATTAAAAAGTGATAGACTAACATAGCATCTAATACATCAATTGCATGGTTTAGTTTAACCAAATTCCAGACAAGGTCATTGTAGTAAAGAACGGGTGAAAGGCATTTACAAACCCGTTTCATTAAGAAACACAATAGGCACAAGAGAAACAGGGCAACAAGTGACCATGGTGTCAGCACGTGAAAAGGAGCAACACATAAGACATATACTAAACCCTGCTCCTCATGGAGGTTCAGCTCGTACAACCTGGGGTGGTAACCCTGTCTCCACAGCTCCACCTCTATTTTGATACCATCCCCTATATAGTTAGAATACCATGGCTCTCATCTTGGAACAACCTGCTGTTTCTCGCTAGACCCTGCTTCCGACATTGACCATACATGTAGCACCAGTGGTAGTCAAACTCCTGGCCTTTCTCTGGGATTCACTTGTGCCTTTCTATCAACCAGGTGACAGTCCACTAGGGAGTCGTCCGTGAATGCAATGCTACAAACGTGGCCCAGACCACTGTAGGACGAGCAGCCAGAGCTGCCAAGACCCATGGGCAGCTCATGAATAGATGCCCAGCTCACTCCAGCGCTTGTGAGAAAAGAGGACAGGTAAAATGGCTAGGGAGGCTGTGGTGCTCACACCTATCAGCTGCCCAGCAGCGATGCTCAAGCAAGCCAAAGTAAAAACCAGCCCTCTAGCAGAACCCTAGCTTTAGCAGATGCTACCCTGATTTTGCAATTTTCCTCAAGAGAGAACTATGGGGAAAGTTTACTGTTTAAGAAAAGAAATATAAAGAACTACTCCCTCTGCTCACAAATATAAGATGTTTTATCATTTTTCTGAATCATGTATCTAGACACTTTATAGCGTGTTTGTTCATTCATTTTAGTCCGTATGTAGTCCATATTGAAATATGCAAAACATCTTGTTTTTGTGAACAGAGGGAGTAGATATTCTTGTTGCAAACTAGCATAATTTGTATAAACCCTGACTTAATTCTCTACTGTTGAAAGAAGAAAAATATTGAGATGTTTGACCTGTGTAGTGAACTAAAAAAAACAACAAACCATCATATAAGAGTAACTTTCAAATCAAAACCAGACTGAATAATCCATGGTTTAAAATGGAGACTAAACTGACAGGCAGTACTACCGTGACAATAAACATATAATATTGGTAACACAGAAAAGCTAGAACCACATCTAATAATATCCATCTGCAAAATTGCAACTATACGAACATGAAATCATGGGCAGGGGCCGATCTAGAGCTAAACCTACCCTGATGCACCACTTTTCCATGGCTTAAAAATTTCAAACAACAATGTACTGATTTACTGAATAATGGTGCATTTCATGGAATTGTGAAAGACAATGTATTGTACTAAAAAAATCAAATGAAAACCAAAATGATTGATATAATGGTGAAACAAAGGATAAAAATGATAACATTTCCAAAGTGATAAAAGAGAACGTGTTAGCTGAAAAGGCAATGCATGCATATCTCACTTGGATTAGCTTTTGAAACGACAGCTCATTCGTTATTCCACGTATAATGATGAAGTATCTCAATATTATGACGTTTCAGTAAGATGTCACATTAAAAATGAAACTTTGACGGTTAACTTTTTTTTATCATACTTTGTTACTTGTTAGTGCAAGTAGCTAGAAATCATGCTCACACAAAGAACTTTCAAATAGGGTATGGTAGTATGAAACCACCTTAGTGTCGTTAAACACATATGCTATTGGACTTGTTACTGGACAAACATCAATAAGATTTTGGAACCCGCAGGTGGCAGAAATCAACAGAGAGAGTACAATCAAATACTCCCTCTGTAAAAAGAAATATAAGACATTTCAGATCACTACTTTAGTGATCAATACAAGACGTTTCAGATCACTACTTTAGGGAGTAGGACATTACTGAATGAATGCACAATCATACTGCAATCACATTGTTTAGACAGTAATCAAAAGACAAAAGGAACGCAGATATATCCAGATAGAATCTAGTTCACATGTCCTGTTAGATAACTTCTATGTATAAACGTTTTTTGATTCAAACAGCATAGAAGATCAATCTCTTTAGCACAAGGAACTTGAGAAGATAGACTTCTGGTAAGTAAAAGCAAAGCCAGCAAGATCTAGCAAAGCAATCTCATCAAAACAAACAATGTATCAAATATTAGATCTAGTCAAAATGAACAACCATATTTGTATATCTAGTGCAGACTGCAGTAAACCATGAAAAAATAATCACAATGAGTTTATTCACAATAAATATTAAGTCTTTTTGTCTCATTTTGATTATGTTGAAATGGCATCTTGTATGATTTTCAAGTATGAATCATAGCAACTTATAAGCCAGCATGAGAGAATAGTAACGCAATTTTTACAATGATATCATGAAGATCTTTTCATGATATCCCAAACTAAGTGAAACAGAAACATAAATTCTTTATGCACAATTAATACATGTACTATGATCAAGTGGCGCTATAAGCAGAAAATCCCCATCTTTATTTTTCTTAATGACCTACGGCAACTGCTACTTGAAATAGCATCTGTCCACATGCACAAACAATTAAATCAGATAATCAAAGGGGAAACCACACTAACGCAGATTATTACCCTATAATGGTTGGATAATAAAATGGAGATAAGCGGGAAATCTCGTCTGTTTGAAACAAAACTTACAATATCTGATGCCATATCCCTTATGGCAGCTATCACCTAAATGGCATCTCGTTCACATTCACAAACAATTAAGGGAATCATAACTTCAGCAATTATTTACCATGAGCCAAGCTATCCTTTATATCTCCTAGTGACAGCAAAACTGCAAAGGACCAAATGCAGAACTAGTACTACAAAATTTAGGTCTTCAGTCTTCTCATGATCTTTTTCTTGGATTTATGGTAATTTCATGACACCCTTGAACTAAGCAAAACACAAAATAACTGTTGTCAAAACATAAGTTCTTTATGCACAATTAATTACAACATCTACTATGATCAAGTGGCGTTATAAGCAGCAGATCCCCATCTTTATGTTTCTTAATGACATATGGCAGCTGCCACCTAAAATAGCATACGTACACTTTCACAACCAATTAAGTCAGATAAACAAACGGGGAGCTACACTGATGCAGATTATTACACTATAATGGCTGGATATTAAAATGGAGATAGGCCGGAAATACCACCTAAAACTAAACTTACCATATCTCATGCCGTATCTCGTGCACATTCAGAAACAAGTAAGTCGGACGATCAGAGGGCGGAAACACCAATTAAGCCACGACTGAATTGCTGAATGGACACTGGCATGGATCACAAGGTGCTTTAACAACCCCCTTCCTAGTTCGGAGGGGATTAAATCTGGAATTAACACAGCATGCCTCCCTCCACACATTTACTTACTTCCATATACTACCAGCATCAAGGATTTGGTTCTAGGCAACAATTGTAAAATATAATAAAGCCCAGCAGTAACGTCAACACTGAACAAAACATAACCAAAAGCAGAGAATTGCTATCCATCCGATTGCATACTTTGCTATCCTTTATCACCTAGTGACAGCAAAAGCTGTAAAGCAGCAAATGTAGTACTAGTGCAACAAAATTTGAGGTCTTCAGTCTTCTCACGATATTTTTCTTGGATTTAAGGTAATTTCATGAGATCCTTGAACTAAGCAAAACACTAAATAACTTTTGTCAAAACACAAGTTCTTTATGCACAATTAACTACATCTACTATGATCAAGTGGCGTAATAAGCAGCAGATCCCCATCTTTATTTTTCTTAATGACATACGGCAGATGCTTCCCAAAATAGCATACGTACACATTCACAATCAATCAAGTCAGACAAGCAAAGGGGAATCACACTGATGCAGATTGTTACACTATAATGGTTGGATATTAAAATGGAGATAGGCGGGAAATACTGCCTAAAACTAAATTTATACCATATCTCATCCCACATCCCTTATGGCAGCTACCACCTAAAATGGCATCTCATTGAAAATTGAGGGCGGATTAAGGGCATCTTGTTGACAATTAAGGGCATCTCATCCCACATCCACACAGATGCAGATTATTACACTATACATTCACATTCAGAAACAATTAAGTCGGACGATCAGAGGGTGGAAACACCAGCAATTAAGTCACGACTGAATTGCCAAATGGACACTGGCATGGATCACACGGTGCTTTAACAAACCCCTTCCGAGTTCACAGGGGATTAAATCTGGAAGTAACACAGCATGCCTGCCTCCCCACATTTACTCACTTCCACATAGTACTTATCACCATCAAGGATTCGATTCTAGGCAACAATAGTAAATAAAATACAATGAAGCCCGGCAGTAATGTCAACTGGCACTTGGAGTACCCCCAGTGTGTGCGCACACTGAACAAAACCTAACCAAGAGCAGAGCAATTGCTATCCATCCGATTGCACACTTTGGTATCCAACGGAAGCAGAGGAAATGGACGGTGCTAGCCCGTCGGCACGCCGGAGGGGGCAGGGCTCCCCGGGGATCACCCGTTCGTGCTACCCAACGCGGAGATTCCGCCGCTTCCCCTCAAAACGGGCGCACGCAATCTCTACACGATTCCAGCGGAACCGCGGCAAAACCGATCGGCGGGAAACCGAATGCGGTGGCGGGGGGAAGGCGGGACGTGGGCGCGGGGGCGCGGGAGGAGGACTCACCCGAGATCGGCGGTGCCGGTGCCGGTTGCGCCGCTGGGAAGAGCCGTTGCCCGGGCGCGTACTGGATGGAGACGCGGGGGTGTGATGGTGGGTGGCCGGAGGGAAGCCGTGGGGGGTTGCCGCCGGCGAGGTTGCGGCGGAGGAGGCCCGGCGAGCGGGCTGATCGGCGGGGAGAGGGATGGAGGATTCGAGGAGGAGATTGGCGTCGGGTAAAGAGGGAGGCAGAGAAGCAGATGCGGTGGTGATGTTGATCCGCGGGCAGGGAATCCAACGGAAAACTGTGGGGCGGTGCTGGCCGTACGATCGGGCTGATCCGTGGATCGACGGTGGAGGGGGCTTCAGCGGGTTGTTCTATGGGAGGGGGAATGTGGCGTGGAAGGAGGGGGGCGATTTGTTTGGAATTGCGGTTACACTTGTTGACTATGCTCATTTAGTGAGTATATATTTATATATTTATTGCTTGGATTGCATTTACACTAATTAACGCGCGAGCGGATAGATACACGTTTTCGCCCTCGGGTGTAACATATTGTTTATGGACCCTCATAACCAGGGAATGTTAGCTCGGAGATGCCAATTACGAACGATTTTGATGGCAATTTGTGCTGGCCGAGCATGGCAGATTTAGTCGGCGATGATGGCAACTTTGGTCCAGTTCTGTTTTTTCGCCTATAAACTGCCGTGCGTGCAGACCAAAACTAATTGTCATCCTTTTTTTTTAATTGAATTGAAAAACTAATTGTCATCCTTATCCTTATGATGATATAGATTGCCATGAAAGGACATTCACAATCGCCATTCCTCCCAACGAACGTTACCTGAATAGCATTATCGTTGCTTATTACCTGCCGAAGCGGTGGCGAGCAGCGACACCCACGTCGTCGAGTAGGAGGGCGAGGAAAGAAAGGCGGCGTTGTGCTCGGCCGCGACAACGACGGCCCGCGGCTAGCAACCCGATGTCGGACAGCGGTGATGTGCACCGGCGACGGCGACGCCAAGACCAGCGTCGTCGAACGGGGAAGAGGAGGGGGGACCACGGGGCGGGGAGAGAAGGGGGCCAAGGGGTCAAACGCGTTGACAGATGTAGCGAGCGAGACGGTCGTCGTTGGTGGGCTATTGTGTGCGTGTACACATTCGATACGACGACGCGTACGATACGATACAGGCAGCAGCCCCCTCTTCCTTCCCGTCGGTTTCTTCTCTCCTCGCGCTGCCGGTACAGAGGAGGGGAGGAGAGGAGGGGCGGGGGCTCGCCGTTCGCCGCTCGCCCAATCCCGCCGCCCGCCGCGGCCCGGTGCGATCCACCGCCCGCCCACCTCCTCCGCCCCGCCGACCGACCCCGCCGACGGGCCGCGGCCGGGGTGACCGAAATCGGGGCCCTGCTCCCCCTCCCTCGCGGGTCCAGTTCACACCGTTTCTTCCCCGGGCGCGGCACCCGGCGGAGGGCGGAGGCCTCCCTCCCTGCCCCGATCTGTATCCACCGGTCTCCCCCCGCATAGCACCCGGCGCCGCTCGACGCCGGCTGCCCCCTCCCCAGCGGATCGCTGCGTCGGCCGCCAGCGCCGGCTCCTCCTCCCGTCCACGCCCGCGGGCCCCGTCGCGGGAGGTCGATCTCGGTCGGTACCTTTCGTTTTCCTTCTGCTCGCGAAGTTTAACTGTCGGACCGCTCTATCTGCCTGCCTGCCTGCGTTCAGTACCTGTTCTTTACCTCTTCTGTTATTGCATTTATCTGTTTTTGCTAGCTGTGTCCTTGTGCTGTGGAGACAACCAGAACTGGCAATCCGGGTAGCGGTCAGTAGCTTCTGCAGCGTGTGATCCAAGTGCAGAAGAACCCTCCCTGTAATCTGTAAACATGCAGGGATGCGCTAATATGTGGAAACGCCCTAGTTTCCTCCAATGCAGAAAGGGGAACATTTCCATACTCGCGCGGTTGTAGTTTTCTGTTACTTGTTAACCGTTAGCGGTTGGTCATCGTGCTCCTAGTCTATCTGGTAAGCAGCGGTCTCTTAGCGTTCTATGTGAAGCTCTGCTGCTCGGCGATCAGTAGCCAGGGTGGAAAACAGGGGTGCAGGTGATCTAGGGACATGCTGGGATTTTCATGTGGGGAAGATGAAAGTCGCAGAGAAGGGACAGAAATCGCTTAGATGGGAAACCGCTGAATCCTGATTAAGCATTTTTCTACCTTCCTTTAGTTCTGCATTGCACATGTTTTATTGCATCTTGTATAATAGTAGCACATCCGTAAGTCCTACTCTTCGAGGTATCATATAACATAGTACAATCTACCTTCCTAAGCTTTAAGTTCTCAAAGGATGCTGCTAGTGATAGAAAATTTCAGCCTTAAGAGTACCTGTTGACAAGTTGGATTGGCTCTGTGGGGATCCTTGCTTGATCTCTATCCGTCGTGCTAGCTATTTCTGCGACCTGGATGGTTATTTATTGGTTAGCTGCGTGAGGGCATTTAAACGGTTGTACATTTCTTACACGAAAAGCGATCTACTAAGCTGACGAGGCTTGATGATTGTATGCCATCCTTGAGCATCTAGTATGTCTTCCAAAATGTGTAGCTACCATTTCTGTGTGCCCTAACATAATTGGTTGATTGCAGATAACGGTGTTCCTTCATTGCCATTTGGGAAAATATGGGTTGGTTGACCAAGTTTTTTAGAGGTTCAACCCACAACATCTCGGAAGGGCGAGAGCAAAGCAAGCCTGCAGAAGAGACAAGATGGAATGAACCCTCCACTTCCACTGTTGTGATTGTAAGTACTCCAGTGTGATACACTACGCTCTCAGCAAAAAGGGTTCAACGGTGTTCCAATGTACGATGCAGTACCCTTGCCATTTTATTTATCTGAACGGGGAAAGGAGACACACATGAATTGAGCTTTACGGAAGCTCCAATGGCACCCATGTGTATAGTAAAAGGATATTTCGCTTTGCTGGGCACTCTGTTTATAAGTTATATGCCACTGTGGAAAATGTATAATTACCGTTTCCCAAATATGCTACATCTATATTTTATATGAAGTCTTGACCACTCACTTTTTATAGCGGCCGTTGTGTCTATGGAAAAAGTTCCGAAATTACAGATAATCTCCCACAAAACTGCAATTATCGTATTAACAATAAGACTTACAGCACTTCCATCACAGCTTAATAAGTGTTAAACCTTGTTACTGATGCAAGGAGCACGTATCAACGGAGATATGAATCTATCCTTGATCAACAGCAATAGATGCCTCACCTTTAATCGCGTGCTAGCTTGTGCAACTTAGATTCCAGCACTATGCCTTTGACGGAACTGGTGATTGCAAGTGGTGGTGTATTCAGGAGCGCCACACAAGTGCTGTTCGACTTGCTGGCAGTGCCATTCATGGCTGCTGGTCTCGACAAACCAGATATCCCTGAGATGTGGTGTGCAATAGAGGCAGTGGACCCCATCAGGCCCGCTCGTTACGTGCTGCCCACGATAACACTTCTTGCACACCTCTGATGCTCACCATCTGCCGGATTTAGTGTTTTAAGGGGTCTGCAGGTTATATATGTAGTTCCAGTACTTTGGAGGTGCATAGATGCAATTGCTCCTTGTTGTAGAACACATCATTACCATCAAAGGAAGGCCACCTTATTTGTCGTTTATCTGTCTCACTAAATGATACTCCCTCCGTCCGGAATTAATTGTTGCTGAATTAATATGTAGTTCTAGATACACTCATTTCAGCGACAGTTTATTCTGGACGGAGGTAGTATTAATTATTTTCCATCTGCCATTGGTAAACGTATTTTGACTGAGATGCATGCATAAATATATGAACCAGCCAATTTCTTTACTGTTTTTAAGGGGTCTGCAGGTTTATTCATGTAGTTCTAGTACTTTGGAGGTGCATAGATGCAATTGCCCCTTGTTGTAAAACACATCATTAGCATCAAAGGAAGGCCACCTTATTTGTCGTTATCTGTCTCACTAAATGATACACTCTCTGTAAAGGAATATGTGACGTTTTAAATCACTACTTTAGTGATCTAAAACGTCTTATATTACTATACAGAGGTAGTATTAATTATTTTCCATCTGCCGTTGGTAATTGTACTTTGACTGAGATGTATCCATAAATATATGAACCAGCTAATTTCTGAGTGACTATTCCTCTAAATTATCGTTTGAGCGCTAATTAATTTGGAATATACCAAGCTTATATACTGTTATGTTGGTATTTAAAATTTAATGTGAAAAGGAAATAAAAACCATTTCTTTGACTATGTAGCTGATCCAGTTCCTGTACTTGATGTAGGATCCCCTTTCGGAATTTGATAATGAGGATATTGACCGTGCTATAGCACTTTCTCTATTAGAAGAGGAACACAGAAAACCAAAGGAAACAGGTTAGTATTGTATTTATTACACGTGCTGCTGAAATGCTCATTGCCCAGAAGCATGCTTTTTCATTGGTGTTTGTCCTCTTATATTTTTCTTATGCCTTGATTTCTGCTGAGGTTCTACTACTACTAGTACTACTACTGCAAAAGTTTTTTGGGCTAGTTTATTGTAGATTATTGTTGGCATTTGTTGTTTCAGAGCTTGGTTGATCTTTACCAATTTGCATGTTTGAATAAGAACGCAGTCAGACTTACCTAGTTTTTAATGGACAAACTTTCTTATAGATGTCCTTGGACTGGATGTAAGTAAAATCGAACAGAGCATAAATAATTTCATATTGTAATAAGGCACGTGGCTAATGTTTTTTCTTCTGGCAACTACTTGATTGTTATAAGTAGTTTATTTCTCATATAATTTGGAGAAAATTGTGGTGCAAATTCTATTGCTCTAGATGTAGCAATCAAAATTCCTGGGATAAACATTTGCATATATTCGTTACTGTTGTTTTGGGCTGTGAGTTAGATCACTGAGACATGACACCATAGTCAGAAATAAAAATGATGTGTTGTTTGGATGTTCCTATCAAGCTATTCAAGCTCACTGTAGTCTCCAGTCTTCCATTGCCTTATGACCGTACATTTGAAATGATATTTAGTTTGTAATACTTTCTTTTTTATTTGTTTTTTCCTTTTAGGAAAGGATCTGCATTTAGATGAGGATGAACAACTGGCAAGAGCTATTCAGGAAAGTTTAAATGTTGAATCACCCCCTCGTGCTCATGAAAATACCTCACCCCCTCGTGCTCGTGAAAATAGCGCACACCCTCGTGCTCGGGAAAATGGCAGCGCCAACGGTGGCAATTCATATCAACAGTTACCATTTATGTTTTCGTCTGGATTCAGGTTTGTATTAGTGTATTTAGCATGCTAAGATTTTATTTGTATGTTCTGTTTTGAGTTAATTGACGTGAAGTGCCACACATTTGAACTGCTATGAGAATTAACCAGAAAGAAAGTATTATAAGTAAAATCCAGATCCATAGAAGCTGTCTGCTAGACGTACTATCATGTGAACATGTCATGTTGACGTTGGTAATTCATTCCCTGAATATCGTGTTTTGTTTAAGAGTTTCACATGATCATCTTAGTGATAATGTGTATTGGGTGAGAACTTATAATTTGAGTTTGCATATCCACTAGGAAAGTAAAAGGCCACCCCCCAACCCCCAACAATGTTTTCTGAAAAAAGAAGTGCAGCTGGGCAGTTTTTATCTGAATTTTGAAATTTATGCGTTTAACATGTGCAATTTTTCGGTCCTTCGTACATGGATTCAAATGTCCTTTAGAAAAAAATCAAACTGTGGTTTGAAATGTGGAGCTCCAGGATAGACATGAAAGAAAAAACTCGTCAGACTTGATTTGCCACTGTCTTATTCGATAAACCATTTCATGTGTATTGAAGCGCGGAAAGACACCATAGGGTGCGATACTGTGAATTACACCTTCACATGAAGTGCCCTGGGTGAAATCTGCCGATGCTGTCAAAAGAAAAGAACAAGATACCTGGTAAACAAAACAAGAGTGTATAATTAGTTTCTTAAAGCATGCCAGGAGAGTGTTGTGTTGGTCCAGAGCACTGTGATTGCAAGCAATTATAGGAGTTATCGGTAATCTGTGGCTATATTTGATGTTATATGCACTTATTTTCTCAGGACATGTGCTGGATGTCACAATGAGATTGGCCATGGACGTTTTCTTAGTTGCATGGGAGCTGTTTGGCATCCTGAGTGCTTTTGCTGCCATGCTTGTAATCAGCCAATATATGACTATGAGGTAGCTCTTTGTTGTTTTGTGTACTAATTAAGCAGTTTGCATTTGTATACTGACTTTACCAACAAAAACATGCAGTTCTCCATGTCGGGAAACCATCCATACCATAAAACTTGTTACAAGGAGCGCTTTCATCCAAAATGTGATGTCTGCAAGCAATTTGTAAGAATCACTTCATTATCTTTTCTTATCTGTTTGCATAAGATGATTCTCTTTGTTCTGCATTTTATATGGCAACCTTCGCATAGAAAATAATAATCTAATATTAATTTCCTTCAAAAAATAATGTGTTTATTGAATGAATTGATTTCTTTTTTATATGGTTGCATTTGCTATTCTGTAAGCCTGGAAGCATGTAGACAGTGACAAACTATATCCCGTGAAAGTTTTTTGTTTAGTGGCTTTGATTTTGATTTTGTTTTTTATGCACCATCTTGTGATCCCTTCTTGTTCAGATTCCTACAAATATGAACGGCCTTATCGAATATAGGGCACATCCTTTTTGGTTACAAAAGTACTGTCCATCACATGAGGTGGATGGTACTCCAAGATGCTGTAGTTGTGAAAGAATGGAGGTATGTTCAGCTATCTTGTTTGCTTCTAGAGTTTTGATCTTGAGCATACTTGGTTACATAAGTTGCTGTCTCCAAACCTTGGCTCACTTCATTCCAATATGGTTCATTTACTTGTCAGCCAAGGGAATCAAGATATGTATTGCTTGATGATGGTCGTAAACTCTGCCTGGAGTGCCTTGACTCTGCAGTGATGGATACAAATGAGTGCCAGCCTCTTTATCTCGAAATACAGGAGTTTTATGAAGGTCTCAATATGAAAGTGGAACAACAGGTTCCTCTGCTTCTTGTAGAAAGACAGGCTTTAAATGAAGCAATGGAAGGAGAGAAAACTGTATGTCTGTTGAACCAAACTACCATTAATTCTTCAGTTTCCTCTATCCTATTAGTTGTAATTATATTGTTTGTGTGGAAACCAGGGACACCACCACCTTCCTGAAACCAGAGGTTTGTGCTTATCGGAAGAGCAGACTGTCAGCACGGTGAGAACTGTTCCAACCACAAGATAACTTGTTCTTTCATCATTTGACTGCTAGGTGCTGACTATGTAATAATGTAATTTTCAGATATTGAGGAGACCAAGAATGACAGGAAACAAAATTATGGAAATGATAACAGAGCCGTATAGGTTGACACGGCGATGTGAAGTGACTGCAATTCTCATTCTATATGGTCTCCCAAGGTGAAGCATTAATTTTCTGCTTCATAATGTCAGAATTGTCTCTGTAAAGAAATAACAATGTCACAATCAACAGCTTCCAGTTGAAAAGCAATAGAAACAGTTACTGATATAGGTCTGTTTCAACTGATTTAGTATAATGTTCCTTTCGTGTTGTCAAAGAAGATATGAATTACATGGGTAATTTAAAGATATTCTGGGCTACGGATTTACTCAAGGGAGCTAATGAGCGAAAACATTATGTTGTGCTTCATCAATGGATCTTGTCCTGTTACTTAAAGAATCACTGTCTCATGATCTGCATCTTTTGTTGTTCAAACCTGATGAACTCTGAATGTGTTTCTATGACTTTGCGAGTCTCTAATAAGTTCTTGTTCTTGCAGATTGTTGACAGGTTCAATTTTAGCTCATGAGATGATGCATGCATGGTTGCGACTTAAAGGTTGTCTTTCATTCTTGTGGTATTTAGATATTGTGTTGGTAATAAGATATCACACTGACTCGTAGTGCCTGAAAGCCGGAGAGTAAGAATTAACTTACTAAATACCACGTCTTCGCTCTCATTAAACAATTTTTTAAGATAATCAACAGGTGGAGAGTGAGTCCCCGCCTGAATCACAAACAGTTTAGTAACAGCCATTGAAGTGGTATTAAATTGTACTGTTATGAGTCAATGGAGACCTGGTCTTTAATATTATGCACTTTATCGCTAATTATGCTCTACTGGGTGTTACATGAGTTTTATTTAAGCATGTAAAAGTAGATTTTGTAATGAATCTGCTAGTGCTTTGCTCACAGTAAAGACTAAAGGTCGTCATGTTTCAAGATTTTTACCAGAAGTTGCGATTCTCTTTTTGCTTAGAAAGCTTGTACAAGCCTGGTGAGGGATGATGAAGAGTTTTCCTGCCAGGGCCAGAATCTTACATTCTGCTGAGGCAACTGAACTTAGAACCAAGAATGAGCAACTGAACTTACTGAACTACTCACTTAGATCTTCTGGGCTTGAAGTAGTGTTATCTTGCTATGAGACTTTGAACCAATTGCTGGTAATCCCAATTCAAGAAGTCAATAATCACAAGTATATTGGCAATGACAAGACAATCAACACTAATTTATCTACTAAGAAAAGTTTGCATCAGCTTATTATACCATTTATAAGTATCTACTGTCTAATGGAATAATGAAGATGGACATTCCAGGCTAATGAGTATGTGCATTTCACAGGATACCGCACGCTCACTCCAGATATAGAAGAGGGCATATGCCAAGTCCTCGCCCACCTGTGGATCGAGTCAGAGATCATGGCAGGATCAGGCAGCAATGCCGCATCGACATCCTCGTCCTCTTCGTCATCCACATCCTCTAAGAAGGGCGGGAGGTCTCAGTTCGAGCGGAAGCTCGGTGACTTCTTCAAGCACCAGATCGAGTCGGACACCTCCGTTGCCTACGGGGATGGTTTCAGGGCTGGGAACCGGGTTGTTCAGCAGTATGGCCTGAAGCGCACCCTCGAGCACATCCGGCTGACAGGGACATTGCCATTCTGAGAGTGTCAGAGATGCACCTTTCTGCGGAAGTTATATACCGATTTGTCATCGAGAGTCCATTTACAGGAAAAAAAAGGGAAATGAATTTTGAAATGCACAAATTGTACAAACGTTTGGTTGATATTTTTTCTTGGAAGGGCTGAGCACAGTATATTATTAGAGATGCATTGAGGTGGCTTGCCCTGACCAATCTGTTGAATTGAGGTGGATCAAAAATGGAAATGGAAACAGTGGTATTTCTTATGTGACCATAAAGTTAATAAGGAAAAGTACACTCCATATATATATGCCGTGGCCTCGTGGATGATACTGCGTGCTAAGATTGCAGAATATACATCTATCTTGTAATGTTAACAAGATGGAAAAAAGATAAGGCTATCTTGGGTAACTATTTGTCCCCTCCACAGCCTACCCAATAGATAAATAGTGTTAAGCGTCCCTGGTCACCTGCCAATGTCCTATTCTGTAACTTGATACTACTATGTATGTGCAGAAGCTGCCGCAATAATGCTCAAACACATGGCCATCGTCACGATTCTGCAATCTTAGCAACACTGGAACAGGAATTCGTCGCCACGGCTCGCTGTTTCATTCAGGGATATGCGCCTCAGATATGGCCAAGATCGTCATTGCAAACTACTAGTAGTTGATTGACGAGTCAATTACACCGGTGGTGTCAGAACTTGGCGCAAAACGGTCACTTTGATGCTAGAACTTGCGGCATACATTGAACTGGTGCAATAATTTGGCTCAAGCCTGCAAATACGGTGCAAATGTTGATTGTGTACGCCCGGACCGCTGACTAGGCATGCCAGCTTGGCGTGGGGCCTGTTGTCAGTGACTCGACAGCTGAGAGGGGGCGTGTGGCCACTTTTTGCGAAAACAACCTTGATTTTTTTAGCAAAAAAAACCCTGTCGTTATTGGTGAGGTGGCATCTCAATTTTTCTGAAAAAAATAAAACATAATGAGAGCTCCGCCTCGAACCATCGACCAATAAATAGTAAATAGTCTATAATAACAAATTCACCCGTAACACATTCATGTCTTAGAAGGATAACTACGCATAATGTAGTTGAACGAAGGCACTCTCTTTTTTATTTTTAGTAAATAACGAAGGCGTTCTAGGAGCTGAAATAACCTGCTGTCAGTGCGGCCATTTGCATCTGCTCGTATCTTTTAGAAAATTGTAAAAGGTATGTAAATTCTAATCTCCGTAATAAAAATAAAGTTCAGATATTTGTGACATATAAATAGTATATACATACATACAAACTAACTAACTTATTTTTTTTAAATCAGGCATTATTTTCCGAAATATTAATATATATGAAATAATATTTACGAATTATGAAAATGTTCATATAATTCAAAACAATACAATATAAATACACGTAATTTAAAAATAAAATTGAAAATAAAAATGTTTGTATAATAAAATTATATACATACAAATAAAAATGTTTGTATAATTAAAAAATTCAATAATTATACACACATTTGTATAATAAAATGTTCGTACGAATACTTAATCATGGCTAATATATAAAATATATAACCTTTTTGAATATAACTCATGAGTTAAAATTATACACAGGTGAATATTTAGTAAAGGTTTGTATTCATCATTTTGTATAATTTAAATATAAGCTGCAACTGTATAATTTTTTGTATTCACTAAACATATTTATTTAATATAAATATTTTAAATGTTTTTATTTAATAAATTTTTTATATAATACATGGGTGTACATTTAAATGTTTTTATTTACTAATCATCATCGTTATGTATACTATTTATATCCACACAAAAAATAATAATATTTATAAATCATGAATATTCAAACATTATTTTTATTACATACGTTTTACAAATATCATAAAAAAAAACTAGTGCGAGCAAAATGGGCAGCACTATTTACAACCCATTTAAGCCTCACGTGCAACCCATTTTTTTTGTATAGTACAAGAAGGACTGTTATCGATATTGTACGAAAGAGTACTATCGATGGAGTGGTTTAAGTCGGCTAGCATTCTTGCTGTAGTTCATGAGTTCGACCCGTGGGGCTTATTTTTCCCGGTTAATTTTCCTGTACTGAAACCCGGGACCCATGAGTCATTGAAGCGGAAAAATAAAATGCATTCTGAGGCGTAGACAGGGGCTTTTTTTAAGAGAAATAAAAAAATCAGGGGGTTTTCACAAAAAAAAAGCCACACTCATTCCTCTCTGCTTTCTACTCACCGACAGCGGGCCCCATGCCATGCTGGCGCGCCAAGTCATCGATCTTTTCGTATCCACCGTGATTTGCACGCCTGAGCCAAGTTCTAGCATCAAAGTGACTGTTTGCGCCAAGTTCTAGCACCACTGGTGTAATTGACTCTTGATTGACACTACTCATTTGTATGGCTAGGCTGAAAGCTTTTTCACATGAAAAATGCAAGTATGGACCTCTACTCCTCATTGTCATCAATGCTAGTATCATTTATACTCTATGCATAGGGCATCCTTTGCTGAGACTGAGATTTGTAGATGAATAGAACTATATATATAAATGCCATACACTGGGAAAAATTGTTACACACAAATGGTTGAGTTATGAGACTAGGAATAGACAGTATTGATTATAGTTTACAAGCTCACACGAATAGAATAGAAACAATATTTGAAAGTATTAACATATAAAGTCATAGCACAATTCAATCTTACGACATGAGCAAGTGCCTTGTTATTTGAAAGCCGTAAACGAAATAGGTTTGTAGTCTGAATATCACGGTACATGAACACATGTGTCTTGGTCAGATCCACTACATAATCCTCTCCATGCAGCGACCTGCATAGCCAGCAAGGTGTTAGTAAATCTTGAGAGTGTGCCGCAAGGAGTTGAGAGCGATTGACTTACATACACACATTCAGGGATCACTGGTCGTTGTCACGGAGAGTGTGCTGCCATTGCAAACCAACAAGTTGAGGACTTTGGCGCAGCAACGTCACGAAGTCACGGGTGATTTCCCGGAAACTTAGAAGCTGGAGGGGCATGAGGAACTCAAGGCCAGGCGGGACCTCCACCATGCTTTCTAGGTTGCCTAGTACTAGTGTTTCTAGAGCTGTCACGGCACCTTGATGTATCTCTAGCATCTTCAGGTCGGGCATGTCCCACAAATAGAGGCTCTTCAGCTTGGGAAACCACCCCGTGAGAAACTCCAACTTCTCTCCATTGTACGCTTTGTCGAGACATAGATCCATCAAATTTGGCAACCGAGAAAGGGATGGCAAAGGATCTTCTCTCAGCTGCGACCAGGATAGACGCAGTGAACACAAGTTCTGCTCCATGGCTTGAAAGAGAGGAGACTCCGCCAACAATGCCCCTTCCGGTAATCTTCCGCCCAAACTTAGCTTTTGCAGGCTAGGCGGGAGGGCGTTCAACAACAGAACCTCATTCTCATCACTCGCACTCACATTTAGGTTGGACAAGAATTGCATAAGAACTAGAGACTCGCAGAGGTGTTCACAAAATGTTCCCTTCACGACCCATATCCTCAAGCTTCTTAGTTGCCTTAACTCCCTTAGTTGTCTAATGGATCCATCCACTTCCTGCACTTCCAACGCTTGCAGAGTCTGCAGGTTTGTTAGGTTCCCAAGCCCAATAGGGAAGCATACACCTCTAGCATATCGAATATTTTGTATTCGTCCTGATATAATGTTTTTCTCAGCAAATAGGTGCCTAAGCTTATTTAGCTTGCCAATCCCTGGAGGCAGCTCATGTATGTCAGATCCACAAAGGTCCAGTGTCAACAAATTTGAAAGCTTCTCAATAGATTTAGGGAGAAGCTTCACTTTTGAATACCGCAAACCCAAATAGCGGAGATTAAAAAGATCCCCAATGGCATCTGGAATCTTCTCGATGGGTAAACCACTTAATTCTAGCACAGTCATATATCTTGACTTCTCAGATAGTAGAGGCAATAGAGGGAATGAGGACATGCTTTTCTCCAGTGTAATGAAAGTTCGAAGTACGTGTATAATTGAAAATGGTTGTTGAATATCCTTCTTTAGTTTGTGCACTACCAATCGACGACCATCTCTCTGAAGAGACCCCCCACATTTATCCTCCTCATATATAACACCAAAACGATCCTTCTGGCACAAATCAACAGCTAGTTCACGTATGATATCGTGCATTCTGAATCTCTTCATCCTGCCAAGTGAGTTCCTTCCAACAAGTTGAAGCATGTTTCTATTGACCAACTCCTTAACATAGCTTTCTGCCACTTCTTCTAATGTGCTAGCACCCTTCTCGACAATGAACCCCTCCGCCATCCATAGTCGTACAAGTTTTCTTCTGTGGAAAAGATAGTCTTCTGGAAATAAGCTGCAGTACAGGAAACAACTTTTCAAGTATGTTGGAAGGTAGATGAAGCTTAGATGCAACACATTCCTTATGTGGTCGAGCCTTGAGTTATTAAGCATCTCCCAACTCAATTGGTCATTTATTCTTTTCCATTCTTCAACGGTTTTCTCACGCACATGCAAGAGGCTGCCAATTGACACAATAGCAAGAGGCAATCCTTTGCACTTGCTAAGTATTTCCTCGGACAAAAGCCTCAACTCGCTAGGACAGTGATGGCTTGTTTCTTTTGGAAAAGATTTCTTACAAAAAAGATCCCAAGCCTTATCTTCTGGTAAAGGTTCTAGTGTTAATACGTGTCCTTGAGAAGCAAGTGCAGCAACATCACCCTGTCGTGTTGTGATTATCAATCTGCTTCCCTTACCATTACAAACAAGTGACCTAGACAAGTCTTCAAATGCATCTGGGGTCCAAACATCATCTAATATGATCAAATACTTCATTTTCCCTAGATATCTCTTCAATGTCTCTTGAAGGCTTGTGATGTCCATAGCTGCAATGTTTGATGGACCACTGGCTGTATCTTTGAATAGTTCCTTGATTATATTTCTCAAGACATCTTCTCTAGAATAAGTTTGAGAGATGGAGACCCATGCATGGCACTGAAATTTCTCTCTCTCTCTTTCCTATAGACATTTGAAGCTAAAGCTGTTTTGCCAAGCCCACCCATTCCTGTCAGTGTAATCAGGGAACATTCCACATCATCACTTCCCAACCACTGCTCAAGCTTTCCTCTGTTTTCATCCACCCCAACTAGATCTTCATTATCAAGGGAACGTGAGGTGTTTGCTAGATCTTGAGACTTCTTGATCATGTAATTCAAGCTGCTAGTATCTGCATTGTTTATCATGGGAACCCATCGGTTTTTCATCTCTGACAGGTGTGCAAGGTCTTTCTCTATTTCCTTCACTTTGGAAAGCAGAGATCTTGGTTTTCTAAGCCCTTTCTTCAGGTAAAAGCAACACCCAGTATCATGTTCCCGACCAACTTGATACATGTACTCATCAACCATATCCTCCATCGCATGTGCTACCTTCCGCACCTCATCCAACCAGCCCTCATACACTTGATTGTGGCGGTTTCGAATGTCCATTTGACATAGAACATCATGAATTATGCGAAGCTCCCTAACAACGCGACCCATGCTGCCTTCTAACTCTATTAGTCGGGCCGCGTACCTGGAAAAATGTGCACTAGCCTGATGTGCTGCTCCATTTGCCAAGGCTACTCCGATCTTTTCAATTACTAGAAGAAGCACAATCTCAGCCATTACTTTCTCGAGAGTTGCTAATGCCTCACTGTTGGTTTGTGGTCAGGTTGGATTTTTTCCTGATTATCTCCAGGATGACCATCTGTAAAAAAGAATCAAGTGATGCGTTAGTTGAACTATTCATACATTTTGCTTTTAGCAAGCACTTGCCATAGAAGTACCTAACACAACAACTGAAAGGTGAAATAAGCCTGTTTTTTCCTTTTACTAATTAAGCATGCTAGCTACATGGCAATATAATTCCTTTACCGTTGTTCTCTTGGTTTTTAAAAGAATACTAATGCCTCACTATTACAGCTTCTGGGGGTCAAGGATGTTAAAATATATTGTCTGCCTCCCTCTATCAGTTCGGACTTTTGGATGAGTTGGTTGAAGCACGAATTAAATATGATATCAGAGCCAAGAGGTCTTGAGTTCAAGACCCTGGCAACATAAAAATAAAAAGGCAGTTCGAACGCAAGCTAAGTAACATAGAAAATAAATCCAGGAATAAATTCAATCTGACATGGCTGTCCAATTCGATCAGGGGATTGGTCTATACTCGTTCTAACTTCTAATTAAGTAAGTGGCAGGGTTGGTTACCGGAGGAATCAGGACACGAGATTCAGATTCCTATTCGGAGGCACCATGAAAATGGAGCGGACTGTGATTAAGCCTACTGGTTTGGTCATCAGAGGCTCACCTGAGATCGAGACTAACAGAGGTAGGAGGTCAATGGTGCCGGCGGCGCAGGCGGGCCGGAGATTCGTCGGAGAAGATGCGACGATCTTCTTTCGGAGTTTACACTTGCAAACATACACACGCGTCCATGGTGGTTAGTTGTGCGCCGCTAGTTTGCTAGCTGGTCGCCTCAACGTATGTAGCATATTGCTGTGGCCTTCATTTTCTCCTAAAAACCAGTACCACCTACCAGCAAGTTGTGTGGTGTTAGAGATAAGGAAGACTTGGTGGGTATGTGAGTCAAGCACGGCAATGGGAAGCATCTTTGGTTACAAACAAATCGACGTCCTATTCTGATGCCACTGTCCTTCCTGCGGTTCACAAAGAAGTGTCACCTTTTATGTACTTCCTCCGTCCAGAATTAGTCTTCATCAAAATGGATAAAACGGATGTATATAGAACTAAAATATGTCTAGATACATCCATTTGTCCGACAAGTATTTTCGGGCGGAGAGAGTATATATTAAGTTAAAACATTAAATACTTTGGCCATCGATACCGTTTTTACTATCTACTCCGTGTTTCTAAATATACGTCTTTTTAGAGAATCCAATATAGGCTGCATACAGAGCAAAATAAATGAATCTACACTCTAAAATACATCTATATACATCCGTATGTAGTCCATATTAAAATCTCTAAAATGTCTTATATTTGAAAGCGGAGGGAGTAGTATAGATCAGAAACTTCAAAAAATAAAATCATGTGCATAGATTTGTCTTGAGAAGTATTCTTGAAACATCATTTGTTTAGTTGGCCGTTATACATATGTTGCAGCATAAGCGAGTGGTTGAAGACTCAAATTACATCTTAAAGACATTGTCCATGCTCACACAATCTTTATTCCCCCCTTGAATTAGACGATCCAAAATGTAAGACCATCTAGAACTTTACTGGTCAAAATATTTCTAAGTGTGATCTTCTGCATCATTAAATACATGGAAATTCTGCACCAAAGCCTACTAGTGTGCCATCTCCTCACGCAGCCGCCTCTTCCCTAAAAACAAGCTTAGTGGTCCTCTGCCTTCCGTTGGCACCGCCGTCGTTCCGCCTCGTCTCCGGTGGTATTAGGGCCATGGGGACACGGTGGATCCCGGCCCTTTCTGGAGGGAGGGCTCCATTTTTAGATGTTTCTTTAAGTTTTGTTAGGTTTTATGTCCTGTTTAGGAAGGCGAGACGGTGGCGGCTCTTTGAAGATGGAACAAGGTTTTAATTACCTAGAAATGGATTTGTTTGCTTAAATATAGCTAACGTACCCCGAAAGATGCCAAATTTTTACACGGATCATGTAACGGTATCTACTGAGTATACAAAAAAAAAATCAAGGCCAAAGGATGAAGCAGCGGTCACATTGCCTGCAAAGGTGACATGTTTTCTCTCGAAACCACAATTCTTCCCCGGATAACTTAATGTTTGGGGTTCATTCTTGGCACCATCATACTCCCTCCGTCCCAAACTTCTTGTCTTAAATTTGTCTAAATACGGATGTATCTAGTTACGTTTTAATGTTAGATACATCTGTATCTAGACAAATCTAAGACAAGAATTTTGGAACGGAGGGAGTGTTTGAAATTCCTCCCCTTTTCCTGGACAAGGCCTAACATAGACTAAAGACCACAAATAGGATTTTCAACTTAATTTTGCAAACTTTTCCATGCATTTGCAGGGGGCATGTGTTGAAACCATATTTTGTCATGGCAAAAAGTGTAATTAAGATTGCCTTAATGAAATGTGCTCAACGGAAAAATTATTCGCCTCATCAAAATGAAAAACTTTGATTTTTGGATCATCTTCATCTAAGGCCTTATGCAATCTCGACAACCAAAACAGTGCAGCCCAGCTAATACCCATTTTTGCTTAGTGTAGCACTCTGGAAAGATACCCTTTTGCAGAGTGTAGCGCTCAAGAAAGCATTTTTTGCCAAGCGTTTCGTCCACGACACTCGGGAAAGCACCTGTTTACCGAGTTTTGCTTTTTTGCCGAGTATTTTTTTCGACAACACTTGGCAAAGACATGTTTGCCGAGTCCCAGACGAAATTCACTCGGCAAAGACGCTGACACTCGGCAAATTGTCCAGTAATGATTGTAAAAGGGTTGGCAACTAGATTTTTGTTTTTATTTGCCACATTTTGTAGGCACTTCCTGTATAGGTAATTTATTTTTATTTTTGTTATTGGACCATGGAAAATTGCCATGCTTTCCTTTTTACAAAATTTATTTCTCTAATTTGTCATGTTGAACAGCAGAACCATTTTTTTTCAAAATTCGTAATTCTTTTCTTATAAAAGTGCCCGGTAGAAATCGCCCAGCCTAGTAGAAGTCGGGGCCAGGGCAGGTCATATTGGTCTTCTTCATGGCCTGGTTGGCTGGTTTGATCCTCCTAGAGGGAACGAATAGTTCACTGGAGATAAACCACTCAGCTGAAGTACCCCAGTTATCTTTGTTTTTGGACCGTGCAAATTTGCCATGCTTTTCTCTTTACAAAACTTATTTCTCTAATTTTGTCATGTGAACACTGAACAACACAACAATCTTTTCAAAATTCACTATTTTTCCGAAGGGTCCGTCTAGGACACATCTAGACTGATATCCACTCTGTCACATCTAAACTGATATCCACTCTGTTTGTGGTCTTTTTTTTGTTTTTTGTTGCTGCATTATGTATTTGTGGGAGTCACTGGTAGAAAAAGGGCCTATAGTCCCGGTTCGTAAGGGCCTTTAATCCCGGTTCCGGAACCGGGACTAAAGTGTCGGTACTAATACCTCCCCCCTTTAGTCCCGGTTCAATCCAGAACCGAGACTAAAGGCCCTCCATGTGGGCAGTGCGCAGAGCCCAGTCAGGAGACCCTTTGGTCCCGGTTGGTGGCACCAACCGGGACCAATAGGCATCCACGCGTCAGCACTTCTGTGGCTGAGGTTTTTG
>NC_041382.1:7135653-7140905 GCF_002162155.2 Triticum dicoccoides | reverse complement strand
GGGGGGTTGGGGGTTTTGGGGGGTTAATTTAGGTGTTTCATATATTGTGTTAGCTAGTTATAATTAATAGAGAGAAGTGTCCTCTGTTATGTCCGTGCTTGGTCGACGCTACGTACTATACATACGTATATAGAGAGGACTAGACACGCTAGCTAGCTAGTAAGCAAACGAAGGAAACAGAAGATCGTCATGAACATATATGCATATATACAGAGAGAAGTGATATCGACCACCTCTCCTTCTCCGAGAGATTGGTCGAACAACAAGTTCTCATATATCTATCTGACACTACCGGCTACATATATATATACAATAATTATCTCTTACAAATATAATCATACGGACTCAGGGTCCACATAGAATTCTCCGTCTTCAGGGATCACGTGGTCAAGAAAGAATGCCGCCAATTCCTCTTGAATTCCTCGCATGCGAGCTGGTGCTAGGAGTTCATCCCGCTTCCGAAACATCTAATTTAAAGAAGGGGGTCAATACATATATATATATGAATGAATGAAACTCAACACAAATGATGGTAATAAAATAAAATTGTGAATGTTGTTATTTACGTACTTCATATTGTTCGTCAGTGTAGCCCTGCTCACAGGTCGTGTGGCGGATGGACTCGCAAACATAGTATCCACAGAAATCATTCCCTTGTTCCTGCCACAACCACTTTACAAGAAATAGAGGTTAATCAAACTGATAAGCAAGAATGCCAAATGGTATTGATGAAACTAGCGCTTGAATGACTAGTAGATGCGCTTAAAATGCTACTATAGCTAGTACTTACTTTCGGGTGTCCAAATTGCAGCTCCTTCGCAGTCCCGGAGCTTTTCTGGTGAATTTTCTCCAAACCCTGCGGACAAAGAAAACAATTACTTGATATATCAGAAAATGAACAAAGTTGCTGATATGGTGGATAATGATCGATTTAACTTACTTCTCGAGTATTTGAGTCATGTCTGCATAGTCCTTGGGATCTTTTCGTCTTGAGTCTAAGACGGTTACTAGTCCCTGCTCAAGCTTAATATGTAGGAGAATATAGTGGAAACTGCACACGCATGCATAACTCATCAATTACATTACTATAACCTTGACTAATATATAAGGGAAACCGAATACGCACAAGACAGTAACACTCACTTGAAGTTGTAAGGAAAGAGTATTATATCTTTGTTTTGATTTATTATCAACGATTCTAGCATGCCGGCCTCGGTTTCTGCGGCACGAAATTTAACCTGAGTTGCATCTATGAGATATGTGTTAATGAACCCAATATCACCGACTTGTCTTTTCTTCAATTCGACGATCTTCAATCTGCATAATATAGTGAGGATGATTATAAATACATGCAATGAAAGAGCTAAGCTATATAGAGAAACTTAATGACAGAAGTAGTACTACTTACAGACAGTAGCAGGCGACCGTTGTTTTATCGAGGGCCAATTGATTGAAAAACTGATAGAACTCCTCAAATGGAACAGGCAACAGATCAATTCCAACGAGGTCATGCTCCTTTTTAACTTTCACATACAAAGTACTCCTCCCCCAGAGTCTCTGCAGATTTTCAAGTACCAATCATGCAATCTTCGCATCATCGTTGATAGAGATCTTTCATCTTTGACGAGAGGCTTCCCATACTCGTATCTTTGTATCTGCATCTCCATGGGTTCATAATGTACTTCGTCGGGCAGGTAATCTGCAAGATTGCTATAACCGGGCACCATCCTCGGATCATTATCGACGTTGTGGCTAGGCACCTTGAGCGGGGGGCACGATTGCTTCGCTTGTTCGCCGAGCTGGGCAATTTGTTTCCCAGCTCGTCGTTCTTTCAGCCTTTGATCACTGACAGTACTTCCCGACCGCTCCGCTTCGGCAAATTCCTTTCCAATAATGCGGTCATAGTTTCCTTTCGGCGGATCAGACTTCGGTGGTTTTGTCAAGGCAGCCAGAGTGCGCTTCACTTTCACCCGATCTACCTTCTCCTCCGGAGGTGGATGTTTCTTTGCTTTCACCCCTTCAAAGAATTTCTTCACTTCTTCTCGCGCGATCTCGGTGTTCTCCTCCTGGGTCCTCTCGTATGGTAACTTCTCTGGAGTCTTCAGAGAAGGACCGAATCTGTATGTCCTCCCGCCTCCGGTTGTACTGCTAGACGCCGACCGAGCAGACGTAGCAGTTGTCTTCTTTACTTGCTTAAGAGGCGAAGGAGAAGGACTACGACGCGCCGGAGCAGCTGGAGCGGCGGCAGGTCTCTTCCGCCCTTGCTGACGAGGCGGAGAAGGAGGAGGCTGGCTGCTCGGGCGCGTCGGCGCAGGCGGAGAAGGAGGCGGAGTGCCGTCACGCGCCGGAGAAGGAGCCGGCCGAGGGCCCTGATCGTCACTCGCCGGAGGAGGAGGCGGTGGAGGCGGAGTGCCCTGACTCGCCGGAGGAGGTGGGGGAGGCGGTGGCGTCCAGTTTGGAAGGTTGATGAGCTCCTTCCGCCATAGGCATGGAGTCTTCAGAGCAGACCCCAGCCGAGTCTCCCCTTCACCGGTAGGGTCATCAAGCTGGAGGTCCTCAAATCCCTCCGTTATCTCATCCACCATCACCCTAGCATATCCTTTTGGAATCGGCCGGCAGTGAAAAGTTGCGCCGGGTTCAGTAGGAAAAACAGAGCCAACAGCCGCCTTGACCTTCAAATTCATCCATTGCGTCATAAGGTGGCAATTTTGAGACTCCGTTATAGCATCCACGGGATAGCTGGCAGGAGCCATCAAGGCATGCTCTGGCTGAAGCAGCTCGGTGGAAGCCACGCTGCTTCTGCGCTGAGATGGCGGGGTAGCTTCGGGGGAGGCTTCGGCAGTACGCTTGCTGCGATTTGCTTCTCGTTCCTCTATCGCGTCTACCCTTGCTTTCAGCGCCTGCATTTGGGTCTGCTGCACTTTTTTCCTCCTCTCATGGGATTTGTAACCGCCTGCGTCCGGAAACCCAACCTTCCACGGAATGGGGCCTGGCGTGCCTCGTGTCCGTCCAGGGTGCTCAGGATTCCCGAGGGCCATTGTGAGCTCGTTGTTCTCTCTGTCTGGAAAGAACGTCCCTTCATGCGCTGCTTCGATATACTGCTTAAGCTTACTGACTGGTATGTCCATTTGATCGTTCGTCCAAATGCACTTCCCTGTTACAGGGTCCAGTGTTCCGCCATCCCCGAAGAACCAAGTCCGGCAACGGTCTGGCCAGTTAATTGTCTCTGGTTCGATCCCTTTATGAACCAGATCATTCTCAGTCTTGGACCACTTAGGCTGGGCTACGAGGTAGCCACCTGACCCCGTGCGATGGTGAAGCTTCTTCTTCGCAGCATTTTGCTTGTTTGTCGCCGACATCTTCTTACTCTTTTCCGATGTCTTGTGGGCCACAAATGCGGGCCAGTGATCTCTGATATTCTCATATCTGCCCTTGAATTCTGGTGTCTTATTATTTTCGACAAACTTATTCAGCTCTTTCTTCCACCTCCTGAATAGTTCTGCCATCCTCTTCAGAGCAAAAGACTTGATTAATTTCTCTTTAACTGGGTTCTCTGGATTATCCTCAGGCGGTAGGGTGAAATTTGACTTCAGCTCAGTCCAAAGATCATTTTCTGCATATCATTGACGTAAGAGACCTCAGGGTCTTCTGTAGCCGGCTTAAACCATTGCTGGATGCTTATCGGGATCTTGTCCCTAACCAGAACCCCGCACTGAGCAACAAATGCGCTCTTTGTCCGGAGGGGTTCAATAGGTTGGCCGTCGGGCACGATTGCTATGATCTCAAACTTTTCATCCGAGCTCAACTTTTTCTTCGGGCCTCGTCTCTTTACCGAAGTTGTGCTCGATCCGGAGGGCTAGAAAAAAGAACAAAGACTTAATTAATATGTGTACATACCAAAACAATGAATGCATCAATCAGCTAGTCAGCATAGGCTTAACTAATATATATATATATATCTGGCCGGACTCGGTTCGGTCACCGGAGCCGTCATCACGGTCTCCTTCTTGCACCGGCATTGGGTCACCGGAGCCGTCCTCATGTTCTTCTTCTTGCACCGGCATTAGGTCACCGTAGCCAGCTTGTTCACCCTCTCCTTCCAGACCATCGGTTTCGTTGAGAAACAACGAGATGGCATCACTTCCTTCTGCGATTATGTCCCTCAACAACGCTTCTTTTGTTACTTCGTCTAGGGCGGTGTCCATAGTTTCTACAAATATTTACAACATGGCAATTATTATTCAAACATGACAGATGGATATATTAGTGCCAAACGTAGAACTAGCTACCTAATCATAGTAAGCTATCGGGAGGGGGTATATATCGACAACGACGACACTACATCTATGTCCCTCGACGACCCTCGTTCCCGATAAAAAAAGAGGAAGAAGAAGAAAAATAAGAGGAGAAGAAAGAATAGAGGAGAAGAACCCTCGACCCCTAGACGACCCTCTTCTTCCTCTCATGTTCGAGAGGATCGCCGAGGGGTCGGGAGGTTGCCTAGTGTCAAAGGATTCAACAAAACCATGTCTTCATCATTAGGCGAAAGTAACATGTGCATGATGGTACGAAGCTCTTCAAAGTTGTTCTGGAACGGAGTCCCAGATAGGATAATTCGCTTTTTGGTACAAAGTTCAGAAAGAGCCTTCCGAATATCGCTATTTGGAAGGCCTTTGCTGAATTCGTACCAAAAGGCGGATTATTCTATCCGGGACTCCATTCCAGAACAACTTTGCAGAACTTCGTACCAACATGCCCTGGTTACCTCCGGCTAATGATGAAGGCATGGATTTCTTCAATACTTTGACACTAGGAAACCTCTCTCGACCCCTCGGCGATCCTCGACCCCTCGAACCCTCGACGACCCTGGAACCCTCGACCCCTAGACGACCCTCTTCTTCCTCTCATGTTCGAGAGGAGCGCCGAGGGGTCGGGAGGTTGCCTAGTGTCAAAGGATTCAACAAAACCATGTCTTCATCATTAGGCGAAAGTAACATGTGCATGATGGTACGAAGCTCTTCAAAGTTGTTCTGGAACGGAGTCCCAGATAGGATAATTCGCTTTTTGGTACAAAGTTCAGCAAGAGCCTTCCGAATATCGCTATTTGGAAGGCCTTTGCTGAATTCGTACCAAAAAGCGGATTATTCTATCCGGGACTCCATTCCAAAACAACTTTGCAGAACTTCGTACCAACATGCCCTGGTTACTTCCGGCTAATGATGAAGGCATGGATTTCTTCAATACTTTGACAC
>NC_041382.1:7134923-7135643 GCF_002162155.2 Triticum dicoccoides | reverse complement strand
GACTAAAGGGGTGCAATGGTCACAGTTGGTGGCACGAACCGTGACCAATGCCCCCTTTAGTCCCGGTTGGTGCCACCAACCGGGACCAATGCCCTTGTGCTGCCCGCGCCCAAAAGTTTAGTCCCACATCGCTAGCGGAAGGGCGCCGGCCCTGGTTTATAAGCCCTGCTGTGCCTCTCCATTCGAGCTCCTCTCTAATGCAGGCTTTCGGGCCTAAACTTGCTACTGCCTGTGGGCCTATTGGGCCTCTGCGGGCCTGAATCCTGGCCCATGTAGGGTTTCTAGTCGTATTCAGGCCGTGGAGGCCCAGTAGGTGGCATTTTTTTGGTTTTTTCTTTTTTATTTCTACATTTTTTTGGTTTTTTATTTTTTTATTTCTACTTAAAACTAAATACTTACAGTTTTTTAGTGATTTCTTTTTGCTTTTAGTTCACAAAAATTATAAACTTTCTGTTAGTGCCATTAGTTTTAAATTTTGAATAGTTTAAATTTGAATTTTAAAAATTTGTGTGAATCACTAGTTTATGAATAAATTTATTATAAAAATAGAAATTTTTTTCTATTTATTTTTTATTTATACTTACAACTAAATACTTATAGTTTTTTAGTGATTTCTTTTTGATTTTAGGTCACAAAAATTATAAACTTTCTGTTAGTGCCATTAGTTTTAAAATTTTGAATAGTTTAAATTGGAATTTTATAAAATTTGTGTGAATCACT
>NC_041382.1:7116093-7134669 GCF_002162155.2 Triticum dicoccoides | reverse complement strand
CAACTAAATACTTATAGTTTTTTAGTGATTTCTTTTTGATTTTAGGTCACAAAAAATTATAAACTTTCTGTTAGTGCCATTAGTTTTAAAATTTTGAATAGTTTAAATTGGAATTTTATAAAATTTGTGTGAATCACTAGTTTATGAATAACTTTACTATAAAAATAGAATTTTTTTCTTCTTTGCTATTTATTTTTTATTTATACTTACAATTAAATACTTATAGTTTGATTTTAGGTCACAAAAATTATATTCTTTTTGCTATTGAAGAATATTATAGTTTTATTTTAGTTGATCATAACATAATATTTTAATTGATTGTTTTTATTTTCATAAAAGTTTTGTAGTTCATTCTGTTTTCTATTAATTCATTCTTTGAGCTAAATGACTCTGAAATTGGAAAGCATTTCAAAATGAACTCTGAAAAGGTTGAAAGTTGGCATGGTATCATCATTTCACCCACATAGCATGTTCCAAAAAGTAGAGAGGGTTACGACAAAAACTTGATGCACTTCATGTACAAAATGGACAATCACTTTTGAAGTATCAAAGTTTCGAACCATAAGACATGAAAGCATTTCAAATTAACTCTGAAAAAGTTGAAAGTTGGGATGGTATCATAATTTCACCCACATAGCATTTGCTTATTGCGGGAGAAAGTCTTCACTTTTTCTTCGCTTGTGTCATTTGCTTATTGCGCCGTAACCATGGATAATCTTCATTGTTTATCAGGATGCTTGGGTCAGCCTTGACATTGAAGGGAGGAATTTCATGAAACTTTTCATAATCTTCAGACATGTCTGTCTTGCCGTCCACTCCTAGGATGTCCCTTTTTCCTGAAAGAACTATGTGGCGCTTTGGCTCATCGTATGATGTATTCGCTTCCTTATCTTTTCTTTTTCTCGGTTTGGTAGACATGTCCTTCACATAGATAACATGTGCCACATCATTGGCTAGGACGAACGGTTCGTCAGTGTACCCAAGATTTTTCAGATCCACTGTTGTCATTCCGTACTGTGGGTCTACCTATACCCCGCCGCCTAACAGATTGACCCATTTGCACTTAAACAAAGGGACCTTAAAATCAGGTCCATAGTCAAGTTCCCATATGTCCACTATGTAACCATAATATGTGTCCTTTCCGCTCTCGGTTGCTGCATCAAAGCGGACACCGCTGTTTTGGTTGGTGCTCTTTTGATCTTGGGCGATCGTGTAAAATGTATTCCCATTTATCTCGTATCCTTTGTAAGTCAATACAGTCAAAGATGGTCCCCTGGACAACAAGTACAACTCATCACAAACAGTGTTGTCACCTTTGAGACGTGTTTCCAATCAACTGCTGAAAGTCCTGATGTGTTCACATGTAATCCAGTCGTCGCACTGCTCCGGGTGTTTGGAGCGCAGACTGTTCTTGTGTTTATCGACATACGGGGTCACCAAGGTAGAGTTATGTAGAACTGTGTAGTGTGCTTGAGACCAAGAATATCCGTCCCTGCATATTATTGAGTCTCTTCCAAGAGTGCCTTTTCCAGTCAGTGTCCCCTCATACCGCGATTTAGGGAGACCTATCTTGTTAAGGCCAGGAATGAAGTCAACACAAAACCCGATAACATCCTCTGTTTGATGGCCCATGGAGATGCTTCCTTCTGGCCTAGCGCGGTTACGGACATATTTATTTAGGACTCCCATGAACCTCTCAAAGGGGAACATATTGTGTAGAAATACGGGCCCCAGGATGACAATCTCGTCGACTAGATGAACTAGGACGTGCGTCATGATATTGAAGAAGGATGGTGGGAACACCAGCTTGAAACTGACAAGACATTGCGCCACATCACTCCTTAGCCTTGGTACGATTTCTGGATCGATCACCTTCTGAGAGATTGCATTGAGGAATGCACATAGCTTCACAATGGCTAATCGGATGTTTTCCGGTAGAAGCCCCCTCAATGCAACCGGAAGCAGTTGCGTCATAATCACGTGGCAGTCATGAGACTTTAGGTTCTGAAACTTTTTCTCTGGCATATTTATTATTCCATTTATATTCGACGAGAAGCCAGTCGTGACCTTCATACTGAGCAGGCATTCAAAGAAGATTTCTTTCTCTTCTTTCGTAAGAGCGTAGCTGTTTGGACCTTTATACTGTTTTGGAGGCATGCCGTCTTTTTCGTGCAAACGTTGCAGGTCCTCTCGTGCCTCAATTTTATCTTTTGTCTTCCCATACACGCCCAAGAAGCCTAGCAGGTTCACGCAAAGGTTCTTCGTCACGTGCATCACGTCGATTGAGGAGCGGACCTCTAGGTCTTTCCAGTAGGGTAGGTCCTAAAATATAGATTTCTTCTTCCACATGGGTGCGTGTCCCTCAGCGTCATTCGGAACAGCTAGTCCACCGGGACGCTTTCCAAAGATTACGTAGTGTAAATCATTGACCATAGCAAGCACGTGATCACCGGTGCGCATGGCGGGCTTCTTCCGGTGATCTGCCTCGCCTTTGAAATGCTTGCCTTTCTTTCGACATTGATGGTTGGTCGGAAGAAATCGACGATGGCCAAGGTACACATTCTTCCTGCATTTGTCCAGGTATATACTTTCAGTGTCATCTAAATAGTGCGTGCATACGTGGTATCCTTTGTTTGTCTGTCCTGAAAGGTTACTGAGAGCGGGCCAATCATTGATGGTCACGAACAACAACGCCTTAAGGTTAAATTCCTCCTGTCTGTGCTCATCCCACGTACGTACACCGTTTCCATTCCACAGCTGTAAAAGTTCTTCAACTAATGGCCTTAGGTACACATCAATTTCGTTGCCGGATTGCTTAGGGCCTTGGATGAGAACTGGCATCATAATGAACTTCCGCTTCATGCACATCCAAGGAGGAAGGTTATACATACATAGAGTCACGGGCCAGGTGCTGTGATTGCTGCTCTGCTCCCCGAAAGGATTAATGCCATCCACGCTTAAAGCAAACCATACATTCCTTGGGTCCTTTGCAAACTCATCCCAGCACTTTCTCTCGATTTTTCTCCACTGCGACCCGTCAGCGGGTGCTCTCAACTTCCCATCTTTCTTTCGGTTCTCACTGTGCCATCGCATCAACTTGGCATGCTCTTCGTTTCTGAACAGACGTTTCAACCGTGGTATTATAGGAGCATACCACATCACCTTCGCAGGAACCCTCTTCCTGAGGGGCTCGCCGTCAACATCACCAGGGTCATCTCGTCTGATCTTATACCGCAACGCACCGCATACCGGGCATGCGTTCAAATCCTTGTATGCACCGCGGTAGAGGATGCAGTCATTAGGGCATGCATGTATCTTCTCCACCTCCAATCCTAGAGGGCATACGACCTTCTTTGCTGCGTCTGTACTGTCAGGCAATTCGTTATCCTTTGGAAGCTTCTTCTTCAATATTTTCAGTAGCTTCTCAATTCCTTTGTCAGCCACAGCATTCTCTGCCTTCCACTGCAGCAATTCCAGTACGGTACCGAGCTTTGTGTTGCCATCTTTGCAATTGGGGTATAACCCTTTTTTGTGATCCTCTAACATGCGATCGAACTTCAGCTTCTCCTTTTGACTAATGCATTGCGTCCTTGCATCGACAATGACCCGGCGGAGATCATCATCATCGGGCACATCGTCTGGTTCCTCTTGATCTTCAGCAGCTCCACCCGTGGCAGCATCATTGGGCACATCGTCTGGTTCCTCTTGATCTTCACCAGCTCCCCCCGTTGCAGCATCACCGTATTCAGGGGGCACATAGTTGTCATCGTACTCTTCTTCTTCGCCGTCTTCCATCATAACCCCTATTTCTCTGTGCCTCGTCCAAACATTATAGTATGGCATGAAACCCTTGTAAAGCAGGTGGGAGTGAAGGATTTTCCGGTTAGAGTAAGACCTCGTATTCCCACATTCAGTGCATGGACAACACATAAAACCATTCTGCTTGTTTGCCTCAGCCGCATCGAGAAACTCATGCACGCCCTTAATGTACTCGCGGGTGTGTCTGTCACCGTACATCCATTGCCGGTTCATCTGCGTGCATTATATATAATTAAGTGTCCAAATTAATAGAAGTTCATCATCACATTAAAACCAAAGTGCATACATAGTTCTCATCTAACAACATATAGCTCTCCAGAGCATCTAATTAATTAAACCATACATTGAAACTATGTAAAACATTTCAATGCGAAAACAAATGCGATTATAATCGCAAACAAGGTAACAATTGATCCAACGGCATAATGATACCAAGCCTCGGTATGAATGACATATTTTCTAATCTTTCTAATCTTCAAGCGCATTGCATCCATCTTGATCTTGTGATCATCGACGACATCCGCAACATGCAACTCCAATATCATCTTCTCCTCCTCAATTTTTTTTATTTTTTCCTTCAACAAATTATTTTCTTCTTCAACTAAATTTAACCTCTCAACAATAGGGTCGGTTGGCATTTCCGATTCACATACATCCTAGATAAATAAAATCTATGTCACGTTGGTCGGCATAATTTTCATAAACAATAAATGAACCAATAGTTATAAAGATAATATACATACCAAATCCGAATCCTAGACAGGACGAGGGCCGACGGGGGCGGATACCAAAACCATCGCACTATATAAGATGCAATAATAAATGTAAGAAAATGATACAAACATCTATCTAAACATACAAGTAAGAATATTTTTCCTTTCAGAAAGAAGATAAGAACAAGAGGCTCACCATGGTGGTGTCGGTGATGAGATCGGCGCGGGTGATCGACGGCGGTGAAGACGGGGACGGGGCGTGACGGACCGCTAAATCTAGACAAATCTCGAGGAAAATGGAGCTTGGAGGTCGAGCTTCGAGAGGAGAAAGCTTAAGTAGTGTGGCTCGGGCATTTCATCGAACACCTCATGTGCATAGGAGGTGAGCTAGAGCACCACAAAGCCCTCTCCCTCTCGGCCAGAAAAAACAGAGCACTGTGCTCTGCTCTTGCGCGAGGGGGTATATATAGGCACCTCATTGGTCCCGGTTGGTGGCATGAACCGGGACTAAAGGGGAGCCTTTGGTCCCGATTCAAGCCACCAACCGGGACCAATGGTGGTGGGCCAGGAGCGAGGCCCATTGGTCCCGGTTTGTCCCACCAACCGGGACCAAAAGGTCCAGATGAACCGGTACCAATGGCCCACGTGGCCCGGCCGCCCCCCTGGGCTCACGAACCGGGACCAATGCCCACATTGGTCCCAGTTCTACACTGAACCGGGACTAATGGGCTGAGCCGGCCTGGACCATAGCCCTGTTTTCTACTAGTGAGTTTAGATGTGACATCTTTAAAAAACATCTAGATGTGAATTAGAGAAACTATTTTCCGAAAATCGCCCAGCCCAATACAAGCCGGGGGGTAGGGCCTGTCGTATTGGTCTTCGTGGCCTGGTTCGACGCGCCCCAGGAGGAATGAATAGTTCGCTGGAGGTAAACCCCTAGCCGACGTTCCCCAGATATTCACGTCCTTAATTTTTGCTGTGACAAGTTAGGAATATAACTATTTTTGCATTGCAATAACTCGATCTGTTCAAAAATTATATGAGAGTTGCATGATTTCTTTATCCGGGAAGTAAAAAAAGGAGATGACTTAGTCCCATTACTGAGTTAACCAACTTTATTAAACCAATATGAATGCAAACAAGACCACACGTACGATGTATCTGCCACATAACATCTTATTACATCCATATCTATATATCAGCAAACCAACATGAATGCAAAGCAAATGCATACATACAGTGTGTTACACGTAACTGTATATTACGTCCAGACAACATATGGCCAATCCGGCATGAATGTAAAACCATACAAACACGACGCTTATTGGAACACATTAAGTAGATGAGAGAAGCAACTACTAGTATGCAATGCATTATTAACCCCCAGAAGTCATGCATGCCGCTCACCAAATGGGCTTTCATCTGACGTCGGTGCTTGTGGGCCCGAGCTACTAGTAGTGTAGGTATCTTGTTGCATTGAGGAGGGCACCGAAGTAGTGTTCAACAGGTGGTTAAGGTCAGGCAACGACACACCACGTTCGAGGACCTCCATTGCTTCCTTACTGGTAGGCCTCTTCCTACTGTCAGGAAGAGAACACCAGAGCCCTAGGATAGCCACACGCTCCATCTGCCTCATGTCCGAGTCGCCACAACCATGTAGCCTGTCATCTGCAGCTTCCATCACCCTGCCTCTTACATACAGATCCCAGACTTGCTCCCTGGACTTTCCCATGCACGTGATGTCCAAGAGGACGATCCCGAAGCTGTAGACGTCTGAGCTAAGGTTGAACTTGACTTTCCCTGCTTTCCTGCACTCTGGATCTATGTACCCTTCTGTCCCAACAGCAGTCGTCATTAGTGTCACGTTGTCTTGGTTGCCGATCCTCGACAGCCCGAAGTCAGCAAGCTTGGCGTTGAAGTTGTTGTCTAAGAGGATGTTGCCTGGTTTGATGTCTCTGTGCAGAATGGGTGGGGCGCAGTCATGGTGGAGGTAAACAAGGGCAGAGCCAATGTCTTTGATGATTTGGTACCTGAGAGACATACACAGGTTCATGATTCTACTACAATGGTAATTACAGCATCATGGATCATTGATTCTCGTGAAGTAAATAAATAAATAAAATGCACATGTACGCATACTACATTGTACCTTGTTGGCCACTGTATTGGCTGCTCTGTCTCGTGTAGGTGGTGGTGCAGATTGCCGTTAGGCACCAGCTCATAGACAAGGAAGAGCTCTTCATCCTTTTTCTTCATGCAACACCAGCACATGAAATCAAGAATGTTTGGGCTACTATCCCTGCAACACCAACCTTTAAGTTTGACGAGATTCCTATGCTTCGCTTCGCTAATGGTGTTCATCTCAGTGAAGAAGTCCTGATTTCCTCCCCTTATCTTGTTCAAGATCTTCTTTACAGCCACCTCGCCACCATATGATTCTTTTGAGTTCAACGATGTACCTGAATCCTTGGAGGACGATGCACACGATTCCTTGGAGGAAAAACCACCTGATTCTCTTGAGGGAGCACCTGATGACAATCCCTTTGAGAATGTACCCCTGTAGACTTCTCCAAACGCACCTCTCCCAATAACCCTTTGCTTAGAGAAGTTGTCTGTTGCAGAAGCCAGATCACGGTAGTCGAACCGTCTGGGTCCTCCAGTTTGTGCTACAAGGTCATGGCTTGTGCTCCTTGTCCACTTGAAACATGCAATGATACACCACACCATAACCACCAACGCTACAGCTCCTCCAAGCGACCCTCCAATAATTGCAGCCTTCATGTCATGATCTACATGCACAAAAATAACACTAGTAGTTAATTGTGTTAATTCATGTGTCCAAGTTAATTTTCTCTCCTAGCAGGCAGAGTTGAAGAACCACAAGTGTATTTGATGTGAATCTGTACTTTCATGGAGCTATAAGCATCTAAGCCTATTCATAGCTGTGATATTTATATAAGAATATTATCATCTTTTCCTAGTAGGGCGAGTTGAAGGACCAACATGCATATAGGTAAGATACTGTCATCATCATATACTATCATGGAGCTATAAGCATATAATAATCTTTGTGAGCTATAACCATATTAGCATAACTTCCTAGTTGGCAAAGTTGAAGGACCATGGTGATGGGTATCTTATGCATATAACCAGTTGATATTCTCATGGAGATACAAGTTGATTAATCATTGTGAGCAACAAGCATATTAGCATCTGTTGCTAGGATGCTAGAATTGAAGGACTATGGGATCTGAGCTATAAGCATACCAACTCCCTTTCCCAGTTTGTCGAGTTGAAGGGTAAGCATCAGATACTTTCATTTGGAGTTATAAGAATATATGGATACTAATTGTCGTGAGCTATAAGCATATTAGCACTTTATGCTAGAGGGCCTAGTTGAAGGAAACATCAGATACCGTCATGGAGCTACAATCATACTACTAGATGTGAGCTATAAGCATATTAGTACTTTCTGCTAGCGTGCCTAGTTGAAGGAAGCATCAGATACCACCGTGGAGCTAATTATAAGCATACTTATCGATATGAGCTCTAAGACCTCTTACAGTGGGTGGTATCATGTATATGATACTACTGTATTATGCTATCCCTATAATGGATGGTATCATATGTTGATATTTTAGATGACCTCATTTATTACTTTGTATGACTCATACTAGCACTTCACTTATTACGATGCACTATCAATGATATGAATAACAGTATCACCTCTTTCCTTATTTAGTGTTATGTCATGTCATCAAAATAACTAGTTAACACATTGCATGAGGTTGCATGATACTACCCTATGATGCTCCATTGTGGGAGGTCTAAGACTATCCAAAGTGGGAGTAACATGGAGAGTAACATAGATGACACCTAAGCAAAAAAATATGCTAGTTACTCATACTATGGGTAACATCACACATACCAAGACAAGATGAGTCTACAACCTAATAAATAAAGTTTTGCATGACACCACACATATAGTGGGAGTAGCATGAGTGGTAACATCACACGTATCTAGACAAAATAGATGATGTAGCATGTAATTACTGATTAAAAAGAGGCATGTGGTAACATAGTATGTTACTCACACTACGAGTAACATCACACATGCCAAGAGAAGATGAGTCTACAACGTAATAAATGAAGGTAGTAACATAGACTAGTAACATATGCATGTTGCTAGCCTAAGTTACTCCACACTATGGGTAGTCTAAGCATATTTAGCATCTTTTTCTGAGCAGACCGAGTTGAAGGACCACAACAATAATGAGGAATAAGCATGTAAACACATTAATTAATGGAAGAAATAATTATGCTTAGGCCTTTCCTAGTAAGTTGAAGGATAAGCATAAGATGCTGTTCATGTGTACCTATAAGCTTATAAGCATGTTAATCCGTTGCTTGTTTAGACAATATTAATCTTCTGCTAGGGGGCCAAGTTGAAGGAAGGGTCAGAATGTCGATGTGAGATCTAAGCATATTAGTATCTTTTACTAGCATGCCGAGTTGAAGCCTTTAAGGTCCACGTAAGTACTTGATGTATATAAGTATATGGAGATATAATCATATTAACAGTCCTGATCGAGCTATAAGCGTATATTAAATGGCTGAGTTCTAATGTCTCTTGGAGTATTAATTTTGTATCTTTTTCATGGCAGTTGCATCGAAGAAATAAAGGTATAGCTAGTAAACACCTTTGTGGGGCGGAGCAAGCGAGGAGTTGAAGGACCATGATAGTATCTGATGCAGCTCCAAGCTGGCGCCTGTGGCTCCAGAAAACCCAATGGCCACCTGAGGCGGGAGCAAGGTGACTGGATCGGGTAATTGCGTGGTGACCCGAACCGGGAGATTGTAACTCTGGTCATCAAACTGCAGGTCTGCTACCAGCATCCGGGTGGTGTTGTCGAAGGTGACCGTGGCCGTCATGGTGCCATTGAGGCTGAAGCTATCCAGTATTGTCGTGTTCACCGAGTCCATGATAGAGCTGATGTCGATGCCAATGTGGTCGTAGGTGGTGTTGGGGTCCCAAGAGTTGTCGTAGGTGTCGAATTCCACGGCGATGAACCGGTCATTCCCGAAGGCGGTCGGGTTCTTGCCTTTGCCTAAGGGCATCATGCCGAGGTTACCCCCACCTGAATTTGGCGGCATAGTTGACGGGTAAGAGGCAAGAAAGAAAGTCATGCCGTCCCCCTTGTTGTTCTTAGTATCGTCGTCGATATGGATCACGAAGGTGAACCGCGCCTGGAAGCTGGCCACCTCGCCGGTGACGTTGTCGTAGAACGGCACCGGGTGCCGGTACGATACCCGTCCTGTACAGGAATTGGGGTTCTTCTTGTAACTGTTACAGGTGAGGTCAACTAGGTCGCCATGAACGGTCGCATCCCCCTCGAATTTCAGGTCTTCTATGTGGTAGGTGGATGCGTTGGAGAAGTCGAAGCTGAATGAGAAGGGAGACGGGGTGGTTGCGGCGGTAGCGGGAGCAGGAGCAGATGCATCAAGAGAATTCGCTACAAATATTTGTAAGCAAATGAAAAGGAGGAGTAGGAGGTGGCAGCACGGCGTGTTGCCGCTGCTTGCAGGCGAGCCCATGGCCGTAGTGGTACTGATGAGCTAGGCATCTTCACAATATATAGAGGAAACGGAAAGGTGCAATAGCACCCGGGAGTCCTGACACCCCTTTATCCCGTGCGTTCAATGCCCTCAAGATTCATGATGTGGCGTAGACAGCAGCAGGCCACTTGCGTTGTCAGTTTAGTTAAGCAGAAAATTTACAGAGTCGAACAGGCTGATCCTAGGCTGCGCCAAGAAGGCTAATCCGGCTTAGAGGGTGGAGGGGAAGCGGTGGCGCCAAGAAGAGAACCATCGCGTGAAGATCTGCAATGATGATGTTGATGGCGTCTCGATCCTGAGGCAGCTAAGCGGCCACCAAAGCTACAAATATCAATACATTTTGAAAACGGCGTCAGTAGCATGTCGAAGAGGAACACGCAGGTTTACAATTTTATTGCGTATGGTCCAAAGCGTCCAAGCAAGAACCCTAATACCAAGCCAACAAATGTGGCAGACACGCGGATGGGAGGCTTGGATTTCCGCAAAGAGGTTGGGGAAGTTATTCTTGCACCAACAGCCGCCAACCGCTCCATGTAAGCAACTCCAAAGGAATTGTGCGGACACACACACGTGAAGAAGATGTGATTTGAGTCCTCCTCTATCCCACAAAGAGGGCACATCCCATCACCCGGGCCATTCCGTTTGAGCACCTCCATGCCCGAGGGCACCTGTCCCCAGATTCATTGCCACAGGAAGATCCGAATCTTCAGTGGTAGTATAGTCTCCGAATCCATTGCCACATGTAAAACTATAGTGTCACCATCAAAATCTGTTTCGGTGTGTCTTGGGAGAGAAGTAGCTAACGCATGATATCTTAGGAGAGAAATGACCACCGTATTAATTGTGCTCTTGTATTGTCAGAATATGTTTTTTGAATGAAGAAGTATTTCTCGCTATCGAAGATGTGAAGATCAACACTTTTCTCTTGTAACTGCTTTACTTTGGCAGTTAAGTCAATGTTGAGAAAAAGTATGTGCTTTTCTTTCTAAAAGGGTGACGATAGTGTTACTGGTATTGTTTACATTACATATAAAATAACACTTTCATTACTGATGCATTATAAGTCAAGATTTTAATAAAGTGTATGCTTTATGTTTGTAAAAGAATATGTTGATGGTGACGATATACATATTAAATTTCACATGAAATGATTGATATGTCAAGTTGTAAAAGAGATGTTTGGGCCGCTAGATATATTGTTTGAGCAGTATTGGTGAAAGAACAATTAACTTTGATCGATTAGAATCGCACCTTGCTAATTAAATTTTACATTGCGGATAAAGAAGATTTATTCATGTCAAATAACTAAGAGTAAATGTTCCATAATATTATTCTCCATGATAGTTACTCAAAAGATCGCGGACACTGGAGGCGACTTCACAGGATGACTTTGATTTGGTGGTGCTTCTCGGGCAGGGGCGGGCCAAGGATTTGATGAGTGTGTATTCAAAATTTTAAAGGCTAATTTTAAGCCGAAAGTACTGGTTTTTGGGGTGTTTTACTCATTATAGAACTATATTGTACTAATTGTCTAATATATAAGTGATATATTTTAATGTAGTAGAATCGTAGAATTGACCATAACTTGGAATTGTTTTACATATAGAAATACTAATTATTCAACGTATTAATGTGACAACATCCACTAGTAGAAAACAGGGCTATGGTCCAGGCCGGCTCAGCCCATTAGTCCCGGTTCAGTCTAGAACCGGGACCAATGTGGGCATTGGTCCCAGTTCGTGAGCCCAGGGGGCCGGCCGGGCCACGTGGGCCATTGGTCCCGGTTCGTCTGGACCTTTTGGTCCCGGTTGGTGGGACGAACCGGGACCAATGGGCCTCGCTCCTGGCCCACCACCATTGGTCCCGGTTGGTGGCTTGAACCGGGACCAAAGGCTTCCCTTTAGTCCCGGTTCATGTCATCAACCGGGACCAATGAGGTGCCTATATATACCCCCTCGCGCAAGAGCAGAGCACAGTGCTCAGTTTTTTCTGGCCGAGGGGGAGAGGGCTTTGTGGTGCTCTAGCTCACCTCCTATGCACATGAGGTGTTCGATGGAATGCCCGAGCCACACTACTTAAGCTTTCTCCTCTCGAAGCTCGACCTCCAAGCTCCATTTTCCTCGAGATTTGTCTAGATTTAGCGGTCCGTCACGCCCCGTCCCCGTCTTCACTGCCGTCGATCACCCGCGCCGATCTCATCACCGACACCACCGTGGTGAGCCTCTTGTTCTTATCTTCTTTCTGAAAGGAAAAATATTCTTACTTGTATGTTTAGATAGATACTTGTATCATTTTCTTACATTTATTATTGCATCTTATATAGTGCGATGATTTTGGTATCCGCCCCCGTCGGCCCTCGTCCTGTCTATGATTCGGATTTGGTATGTATATTATCTTTATAACTATTGGTTCATTTATTGTTTATGAAAATTATGCCGACCAACGTGACATAGATTTTATTTATCTAGGATGTATGTGAATCGGAAATGCCAACCGACCCTATTGTGGAGAGGTTAAATTTAGTTGAAGAAGAAAACAATTTGTTGAAGGAAAAAATAAAAAAAAATTGAGGAGGAGAAGATGATATTGGAGTTGCATGTTGCGGATGTCGTCGATGATCACAAGATCAAGATGGATGCAATGCGCTTGAAGATTAGAAAGATTAGAAAATGTGCCATTCATACCGAGGCTTGGTATCATTATGCCGTTGGATCAATTGTTACCTTGGTTGCGATTATGATCGCATTTGTTTTCGCATTGAAATGTTTTACATAGTTTCAATGTATGGTTTAATTAATTAGATGCTTTGGAGAGCTATATGTTGTTAGATGAGAACTATGTATGCACTTTGGTTTTAATGTGATGATGAACTTCTATTAATTTGGACACTTAATTATATATAATGCACGCAGATGAACCGGCAATGGATGTACGGTGACAGACACACCCGCGAGTACATTAAGGGCGTGCATGAGTTTCTCGATGCGGCTGAGGAAAACAAGCAGAATGGTTTTATGTGTTGTCCATGCACTGAATGTGGGAATACGAGGTCTTAATCTAACCGGAAAATCCTTCACTCCCACCTGCTTTACAAGGGTTTCATGCCACACTATAATGTTTGGACGAGGCACGGAGAAATAGGGGTTATGATGGAAGATGGCGAAGAAGAAGAGTACGATGACAACTATGTGCCCCCTGAATACGGTGATGCTGCAACGGGGGGAGCTGGTGAAGATCAAGAGGAACCAGACGATGTGCCCAATGATGCTGCCACGGGTGAAGCTGCTGAAGATCAAGAGGAACCAGACGATGTGCCCGATGATGATGATCTACGTCGGGTCATTGTCGATGCAAGGACGCAATGCATTAGTCAAAAGGAGAAGCTGAAGTTCGATCGCATGTTAGAGGATCACAAAAAAGGGTTATACCCCAATTGCGAAGATGGCAACACAAAGCTCGGTACCATACTGGAATTGCTGCAGTGGAAGGTAGAGAATGATGTGGCTGACAAAGGATTTGAGAAGCTACTGAAAATATTGAAGAAGAAGCTTCCAAAGGATAACGAATTGCCCGACAGTACATACGCAGCAAAGAAGGTTATGCCCTCTAGGATTGGAGGTGGAGAAGATACATGCATGCCCTAATGACTGCATCCTCTACCGCGGTGCATACAAGGATCTGAACGCATGCCCGGTATGCGGTGCGTTGCGGTATAAGATCAGACGAGATGACCCTGGTGATGTTGACGGCGAGCCCCTCAGGAAGAGGGTTCCTGCGAAGGTGATGTGGTATGCTCCTATAATACCACGGTTGAAACGTCTATTCAGAAACGAAGAGCATGCCAAGTTGATGCGATGGCACAGTGAGAACCGAAAGAAATATGGGAAGTTGAGAGCACCCGCTGACGGGTCGCAGTGGAGAAAAATCGAGAGAAAGTGCTGGGATGAGTTTGCAAAGGACCCAAGGAATGTATGGTTTGCTTTAAGCGCGGATGGCATTAATCCTTTCGGGGAGCAGAGCAGCAATCACAGCACCTGGCCCGTGACTCTATGTATGTATAACCTTCCTCCTTGGATGTGCATGAAGCGGAAGTTCATTATGATGCCAGTTCTCATCCAAGGCCCTAAGCAACCCGGCAACGAAATTGATGTGTACCTAAGGCCATTAGTTGAAGAACTTTTACAGCTGTGGAATGGAAACGGTGTACGTACGTGGGATGAGCACAGACAGGAGGAATTTAACCTTAAGGCGTTGCTGTTCGTGACCATCAACGATTGGCCCGCTCTCAGTAACCTTTCAGGACAGACAAACAAAGGATACCACGCACGCACGCACTGTTTAGATGACACTGAAAGTATATACCTGGACAAATGCAGGAAGAATGTGTACCTGGGCCATCGTCAATTTCTTCCGACCAACCATCAATGTCGAAAGAAAGGCAAGCATTTCAAAGGCGAGGCAGATCACCGGAAGAAGCCCGCCATGCGCACCGGTGATCACGTGCTTGCTATGGTCAATGATTTACACTACGTAATCTTTGGAAAGGGTCCCGATGGACTAGCTGTTCCGAATGACGCTGAGGGACACGCACCCATATGGAAGAAGAAATCTATATTTTGGGACCTACCCTACTAGAAAGACCTAGAGGTCCGCTCCTCAATCGACGTGATGCACATGACGAAGAACCTTTGCGTGAACCTGCTAGGCTTCTTGGGCGTGTATGGGAAGACAAAAGATACACCTGAGGCACGAGAGGACCTGCAACGTTTGCACGAAAAAGACGGCAATGCCTCCGAAGCAGTATAAAGGTCCTGCCAGCTACGCTCTTACGAAAGAAGAGAAATAAATCTTCTTTGGATGCCTGCTCAGTATGAAGGTCACGACTGGCTTCTCGTCGAATATAAAGGGAATAATAAATATGCCAGAGAAAAAGTTTCAGAACCTAAAGTCTCATGACTGCCACGTGATTATGACACAACTGCTTCCGGTTGCATTGAGGGGGCTTCTACCGGAAAACGTTCGATTAGCCATTGTGAAGCTATGTGCATTCCTCAATGCAATCTCTCAGAAGGTGATCGATCTAGAAATCGTACCAAGGCTAAGGAGTGATGTGGTGCAATGTCTTGTCAGTTTCGAGCTGGTGTTCCCACCATCCTTCTTCAATATCATGACGCACGTCCTAGTTCATCTAGTCGACGAGATTGTCATCCTGGGGCCCGTATTTCTACACAATATGTTCCCCTTTGAGAGGTTCATGGGAGTCCTAAAGAAATATGTCCGTAACCGCGCTAGGCCAGAAGGAAGCATCTCCATGGGCCATCAAACAGAGGATGTTATCGGGTTTTGTGTTGACTTCATTCCTGGCCTTAACAAGATAGGTCTCCCTAAATCGTGGTATGAGGGGAGACTGACTGAAAAAGGCACTCTGGGAAGAGACTCAATAATATGCAGGGACGGATATTCTTGGTCTCAAGCACACTACACAGTTCTACAGAACTCTACCTTGGTGACCCCGTATGTCGATGAACACAAGAACAGTCTGCGCTCCAAACACCCGGAGCAGTGCGACGACTGGATTACATGTGAACACATCAGGACTTTCAGCAGTTGGTTGGAAACACGTCTCAGAGGCGACAACACTGTTTGTGATGAGTTGTACTTGTTGTCAGGGGACCATCTTTGACTGTATTGACTTACAAAGGATACGAGATAAATGGGAATACATTTTACACGATCGCCCAAGATCAAAAGAGCACCAACCAAAACAGCGGTGTCCGCTTTGATGCAGCAACCGAGAGCGGAAAGGACACATATTATGATTACATAGTGGACATATGGGAACTTGACTACGGACCTGATTTTAAGGTCCCTTTGTTTAAGTGCAAATGGGTCAATCTGTTAGGCGGCGGGGTACAGGTAGACCCACAGTACGGAATGACAACAGTGGATCTGAAAAATCTTGGGTACACTGACGAACCGTTTGTCCTAGCCAATGATGTGGCACAGGTTATCTATGTGAAGGACATGTCTACCAAACCGAGAAAAAGAAAAGATAAGGAAGCGAATACATCATACGATGAGCCAAAGCGCCGGACATGTTTGCTGAAATGTAAATAAGCTGTCAATAGAAATTAGTTGTCAACTATTTTTGAATAAACAATATCGAAGACATAAATATGGTTGAGAAACTCACATAATGGTAGAACTGGAGGCGTCTGCACATCGACCCAGATGTCTCTATTACCTTCAATATCATCTTCCGGACGAATATCAAAGGTGATAACCATATCAGGCTCAAATGCGTAAGCCTTGCATAGTGCTTGCCAAGTTCTGCATTCAAAATAGGTGTATGTGTCTGCATTGTATAATTTTATGTTGAAAGTATAACCATGCTCGGTCTTCAACTAAACTCTCTTTACCTCCATAGTTTCCATAGCACTGAAACCTATCTTATCCAAGACAAAAATTCTTGCATGGCAGGGGATGCACTAGTAGAATAGTGAAAATTTAAGATTATAAGTTCAAGCAAATGACTTGTATAGGTTCAAGCAAATTTAAAATTTAAAACCTATCTTATCCACATAAGTCATGCTTAATTACGAAAAAAGACTTGTCGTTGTGACTTACTGTATCCACTTTGAAGGTCTCATCCAGCTTGATGCTAAAGCGCCTATCATCAACAAGGAAATTTCTGTCGCACAGGCCGCACTAGTCTTCATAGTATTCGCACATAATGAAATCTTTTTCGTCGTCAGACGACATTTCCTATGTTCGTATAGGTGAAACATTAAACACTTACTAGTTCTATTAATTCAACTAAATAAACTAGGTCTATTAATTCAAATTTATTAATTCAACTAATTCAACTAAGCATTTACTAAAAATAAACTAGTTATATTAATATTTTTACTAAAATATATAAAGTAGCTAGTTCTATATAGTAATATTTTAATTAGATCATCAAATCTCATATACCTAAATTTTCTTACTAAAAGTAAACTAGTTCTATTAATTCAACTAGTTCAACTAAGCATTTACTAAAAATAAACTAGTTCTATTAATTCAATTGACATTACTATCTAGCTAATTCATCTAACAATTGACATTAATATTTAACTTTTTTATCTAATTCATCTAACATTCGACATTAATCTAACATTCTTATCTAGGTAATTCATCTAATTAACAATTTGACATGCATTAATCTAAAAAACAGAAAACAGAAAATAAGTAAAAGAAATGTGTGTGTGTGCGCGTGCGTGTGTACGTGTTTGTGTGTGTGTATGTGTGTGTGTGTGTGTGTGTATGTGTGTGTGTACGAGCGGGGGCGGCGGCGTACGGGCGGCGTTGCGAGATGGCCACGACGGGCGGTGGCCGGCGTATGGGGCGGCGGCGCGAGACGGCGATGACGGGCGACGGGGGCGGCGAGGGCGAGACAGTGATGGTCGACGGCGCGGGACGGGAGCGGCGGCAATGTCGCGAAGAGGTTGGAGATGGGGAGATGAAACTGAATTTTTCGCAAATGCTATATATATAGTAGGGGCCTCTAGTACCGGTTGGAGCCACCAACCGGTACTAAAGGCCAATTTTGGCCAGGCTAAGCGACGGGAAGCGGCCCCCCTATAGTACCGGTTCGTGGCTCCAACCGGTACTAAAGGGTGGCCTTTAGTACCGGTTGGAGCCATGAACCGGTACTAAAGAGGCGCGCTGCGATGAACAAAGTTTAGTCCCACCTCGCCGAGCGAAGGGCAGCCGCACTGATTTATAAACCCAGCCGCGACTGCTTCTTCGAGATCCTCTCTAAAGTAGGCTTCTGGGCCTAACTTTGTCGCGCTACCCTGTGAGCCTGCCTGGCCTTATGGGCCTGCATATCCACGCCCAAGGCCTAGCATGCCCACAGTGTAGCGCGCAAATATTTTTTATATAGTATTTTCTTTTATTTATTTCAGAGTAGTTTTTTGTTGCTGTATTTAGTTTCTTTGTGAATATTTTTGCTTTAGGTACAAAAATTACAAACTTTCTGTTAGTGCCAGTAGTTTTCAAATTTGAAAAGTTTAATGGTGCATACGGAACGGAAAAATAGCAAATGATGTCAGAAAGGTTGAAAATTGATGACATCGCTTTGAATGGTGCATACAGAACGCAAAAAAGTCTGGAGTTCAAATAAGTTAAAAAAATTAAGTGCCCGTGTAACAGATGAGTTCTCGTCTGAAACTCTGATACTCCGAAAGACACTAGTAGAAAACGGGCCTATTGTCCCGGTTCCTGAACCGGGACTAAAGGGTCGTTACTAATGCCCTGTCCCTTTAGTCCCGGTTCAGTCCAGAACCGGGACAGATGGGCCTCCATGTGGCCTGTGCGCGGAGCCCAGGCAGGAGGGCCTTTGGTCCCGGTTGGTGGCACCAACCGGGACCAATAGGCATCCACG